>NW_006263381.1:456504-458143 GCF_000469605.1 Apis dorsata
CGGTCCACGATACTCTGCTCTTATTCATCCCTTCACCCCTTTTCGCGTGCCACCTTGGCGGTCGGCTCGAAGGGGGGTTCAATTTTTTTCTTTCTTTTTTTCAGTCGCGATGAATACCACCCAACCCTTTATACACGTTCAAACTCGTAAATGCCGGTTGATGAAAACGGAGGGAACGAGGGGTTTAACTTTGTTCCATTCGTTTCCTCGAGCGTATATGTGTATGCGTGTGTGTGTATGCGTTTGTTTGTGCGCGACTTTCGTATTTACCCAGAAGTGCAAGAAGGAAATAGAGGAAATAGTTGTTGAAAGGAGGAAGAGGGAGGTTGTTTGAGGAAAAGATTCGACTAGTTAGCTATTGGTAGGGGCGAGAATAGCCGAGGGAATATGTATAGCCTTGTTTAGGAAAGTTTAAATATTGCGGTATGACGTTAGTTTAACTAACAATCGTGGAAAAGTTGGGAATAGATGGGAATACGGGGTATTCGAACGATTTATTAATTTATCTTGTGTTGTGTAATGGTACTCGAGAGGAATCTTGGTGCGAGGTATTCCATCCCTATTTCAAACATTCTTCTCTCTGATCGTTGCGCATCTCTATTTGGAATATAGCGTTGTTTTATATCCTTCGTGAATTGGGAAAAAAGAATAATTCACGTAATTAAAGGAAACTTTCTCCCCTTTCTACTTTTTGAAAAATTATTCTTTCGAACCTCGAAATACCTCGAGAATTTATCATAAGCAATTTATCATAAGCTCGTAAATTCCTGAACCTTGACACGTATATCGCAGAAGCGTGAGAAACTTGGTGAAAAAAGAGTAAAAAAATGACTATAAGAGTCGAGCTTACGTTAAGCTTCCTGCTCCAATGCAAACACGAATGTAAACCCACGACTGGAAACTCTTTTGTATCCGAAGAGGAGAGATATGGAGCAAGTAATTAATCCCACAATAATAATTCCACTTTTATTTAAATGAATTTTTTCCCTGTTTGACTACATTCGACCGGCCCTCCTCCGGTTTTAATTAACTATTCGATATCCCGTTTAATGAATGAGCAACGAATGCTTCCGTTTGAAACGTTCGTTGATTGTGCATTAAAGGGGAACTTTATCTCGGCTTTCGGATAATTTTCGAAAAGCCCGAAAATAACCTGGAACGATAATTACGCGATGATTTTTATGCGTTACATCGTCGACCAAATATTTGCATCTACTTTGTATTTTGATACAAAGCAATTTAAACCCAATTTTTGATTTAAATGCTTCATTTATCAGGGATAATTGGAAGGCTGATCGATTAAATTGTTTGGATAATCGGTCGAAAAGAGTTGGAGGATAACTTTCAAATATATGAATCCTGTTAATTCGTTAATAATCGATGTTCTATGTGAAAGTTTTTCTCCAAAGAAATTTTTCCAAGTATACCTAATAAAAAGGAGAATGCATTTTGGAGATGAAATAAATTCTGTATACCTTTCTTTACGTAATCAAAAAATTATATTACATGTATTATATGAATAATAAAAATCGAAGGAAATTTCACTCGTTCGTCCAAACTTTTTCAAACCACGCATCGATGAAATTTTCTGAAAATAAAAAAAAAAAAAAAAAGAAAAACTCTTTGGAGAGAATTTAAA
>NW_006263381.1:458405-461467 GCF_000469605.1 Apis dorsata
CGTACCGTCCATTCGTATCGCCCCGCGTGCTTGTAAATCACCCTTAATATACGAGCGTCGGGAAGAACGAATTGGTTCGAGAAATTAAAAAGTTCTTTTGTCCAAATAATTGATACCCGAATCCTCGTTTGTCTCGCTTTTGCATCCGATCAAAGGAGACAAAGGATCGCAAAAGAGGAGAAGAATTAAATTATAATCGATGAAAAACATTGATACCAACGGAGAGAGAGAGAGAAGGACAGAGACATCTTGAGAATTCGAAGAATTTACTTTATTGCCGCGATAAATTAAATATCTATGTTGCATCGAAACGAAAAGAGTGGCAGTGATCGATCAGGAATGACGCGGGTGTTCAAGGTTTTTTGAGGAATAGCTTCCCTTTGACGTTGAAAAAACGGTTTAATCAAAACTTGAAAAATCCCCTTTTGTCTTCTCATCGTATTTTCGAAGCGACAAATGCCAATATATATATATATATATATAATTTAATTACAAAAAATAGGGAAATTATCTTAAATCGATTTTTGATAAGAGAATAGTGAATAAATACGTATTTTCGCGTAAAATTGATAAAACAAAAAAGCAATTAAATATAATTTTCTTCAAACGAGAGCATAACGATAAAATCGGACTTGCTCTTTTGACTTCGAAAAAGAATTCGATGAAAACCTGAGGGCATAGACTCCTCCCTTCCCCCCATACGAAAAGCAATTAAATCCTTCAACAATGATGCGAATGTTAATTCCGGATCTTTTTATCCAACAACGTCCGGCATCCTGTGCAGCTTCAACCTTAATTAACTGAATTTCAACACACGTGGGACTCCGAAAGCGCGAACTGTTCCACAACGACGATTCATTTTTCCCGCATATATTTATTTTAATTTACGATTCCTCGATTCGCTCTTCTCTCTCTCTCTTTTTCCACCATTGCTCAACATTTGATCGTTCGAGTGAAAAATTTTCCACTTCGAGATATATTAAAATATCCCGAATTTTCCAAAAATCTTCTCCATCCAAATTTTCACGCTTTCATAGAAATTTTAAATTTCTCCGCAAGGTGTTCGAGAATATTTTGTCGAACTGAGACCGATTTTATTTTATCGAAATAACCAAAACTTGTTCCTGGATCTTGTTTCCAACAATTTTCTAAATATAATAATTCGAATATATAATATATTAAAATAAATAATATATAAATTAAGATAAATATATTAAGTAATTCGAGCGTAGAAATTTATGATGTAGCGGCTCACGGCCAACTCACGAGCGCCTCGCGACGGATCACCGTGGAAGCGAGTTCAAGGTTTATGACGCCATCCACGCGGCCATTGGCCCCTCTGATCCCCTCTTAAAGTGACGTAATTGGCCCGCGACGATCTTCCAAATCGGATAGGTTGGAATAGAAATGGAAATACGGGTCGGATAGAATTCATCAACGATACGGTTCAAAGTGGAATTGGTTAGTAGATCGTCACAGTCGTCGATCAGCCGCAAACGGTTAAAACAAACGGCCAAGTTCGCTCAAAGCTCGTAATATAAACTGTTGTAACTGTCGTA
The DNA here is from genome assembly GCF_000469605.1 of Apis dorsata. Classification (NCBI taxonomy): domain Eukaryota; kingdom Metazoa; phylum Arthropoda; class Insecta; order Hymenoptera; family Apidae; genus Apis; species Apis dorsata. The sequence goes on from NW_006263381.1 coordinate 459,965, forward strand.
CAACGGTAATTGTCCACCCCTGATATTTTCATCCGCTCTGAGAATAGGTTAGTCCGATATTTCTTTATGCATTTGACGTTTTAAATGGAATTATCTTGAAATCCATATTTTGAAAATTCAATTCATAATTATTACTATTCATCAAGATTTTTGCATCAAGTATGGACAGATATACTTTTGTCTCTCGGTACTGACGTAGCTATTCTTTAAATTATTATCATTATTATTAATCTTTTCCAGTTCAATTCTCACGATTATATGATTTATTATAATTAAATCGCATCGGTTGATATAGCATCGGTTCCCAGAAAGAGAGAGAAAGAGAGAGAATGGAAGAGTTAATCTCGGTGCAAAGATTTGAATCGAACTAACTATCAGTTTCAATTTCAACCGATGGAATAGAGACATCGAGAGAGGGAATAATGGAAAGATCCGAATCTGTCTGTTTGGATCGGTTAATTAAGTATCGATTAAAATTGGCCGCGTATCGAATTCATGGCCGGTTGTGTTCACGGTTTACCGTGAATTACTTTGATAAACTCGCAACGTGTAACGTGTAGTAGTATAGAATAGTTGCTGTATCGCAAGTCGATATCGATGAAATTATTTTTAGATAGAAAACGGAAAGAAATTTACCGCTATTTCAATTCCGTTCAGGTTTGTATTCTCAGGATTGATAATAACAAAGAATATTCGAAATATATATAATAAATACATCGAGTAAAATTTCTACGATTATTTGATCGAAATATATTATTGTTTTACTCTTGAATTATTTATGCTATATTTTCATTCTATTATAGAATTCGAGAGATTCACGAGTTGTTCCTGTAATTATGCATCGTGAGTCAATTTTGTACTTGTAAAATATCATCTATATCCTAGCCAATTTTAAAAATTTTCCTTTCATTTCAAAATCTATTTTCGATTTACAAAATTATACACTACGTATCGTGAACAAGCAGACGAAAAAAAAAAATAATCGTTTCAATTTCAATCCCGATAATTACTAATTAATATCAGTGTCGAAATTTATAAACAGAATCCTTTCGAGGCGTAATTGCTTTTGAGGAAAGACGAAAGACAAAAAGGGATCGATAGTCGAATTGTGTCGTCTCGTGCCGATCACAGAAACCCAGTTGTGATCAATCAGTTGGTTGTTTCACTGATCCTGTTCCACCCCCACGAGTTTCAATTTTGCAAAAACTTAACGCTTCGAATATCCCTGGCCCACCATAATCTCCTCGAATCGCAAGAATTTGTTCAACGAACGTGTCGTTACACACAGTAAAGGAATTCCAATTTCTTTTTCTAATTCTAAATCTTTGTTTCGCTACCTTTTCTCTCTTTCTTTTTTTTTTTTAATCTTTTTAGAAGATATTTTATATTTTTGAAAAATATTTTTTATATTTAAAAAATTTTTCCCTGCTATTTATTACGCTTTCAATTTTTTCCTAATCATCTTTGTTTCACTATCTTTTCTCTCTTTCCTTTTTTTTTTTT
>NW_006263381.1:461710-464834 GCF_000469605.1 Apis dorsata
TTTACATTTCCAATTTTTTTTCCTAATCATCTTTGTTTCGCTATCTTTTCTCTTTTTTTTCTTTAATCTTTTTAGAAGATATTTTATATTTTTAAAAGATATTTTATATATTTAAAAAATATTTTGCTTCCATTTTTTATTTTTTTTTTCATTATTTATTTATTTCCAATTCTTTTTCCTAATCACCTTTGTTTGGCTACCTTTTCTCTCTTTCCTTTTCTTCTTTAATCTTTTTAAAATTTATATCTATGGTGATTTGGCTCGAATCGAATCGAAAAAATTGTAAAATGTGTTCTCACGACTAAATTAATTAAATCTCAGAACAGGATTATTGGATACATTAGTGATTGATAAAAATCGAGTGATAATAAATTCGATCGAGTGAACTGACGTCACGTAATCTTAGAAGATAATAAATAACGAGGTACTTAAGTGGAGGTTAAGAGTTATTTTTTCTTGGTAACGATAATATCTTCTCGTTGTTTCAGGTACACGTTCCAGACGTATATAAACGCGTACGATTATTGCGAGAAATGAATAATTCGAATCTCGGGGAGAATCTTGATAAGATATTACCAGAGAAGAGGGAAACGTTTAAATCCTGTTTCGCGTAGGAATCACACGAGGCGAAGTTAAATCCGTCGGAATAATAGGTTTCGAAAGTTTGCCTGCACTCGATTCTTCCACTGAGGAAGAAGAAACAACCCTTGTCCAGTCCGTCTCCAAGTTTCTTCGAGAACCGCGCTTTCGAGATGAAGAAGAAGAAAAAAAGAAAATTCTCTAAAATTATCACAGTAATCGTCGTAAAAAAAAATCGAACGAATAAAAAAATTGAGATATCTGAAAAGTATATCGAGAGGGAAAAAAATTATTTTTTCTTAAAATCATCGAAATACGATTTCAGAAAGCAGGTATTAAAAAAGTCAAAGCGTGTGTAATCCATTTATCACCCTTCGTACACAACAAGTATTCCAACACCCTTCAAAACGTAAGCGAGGAGAGCCGAGGAGGCGATTCTCGTCACGTGTCGCGAGGAAAAGATGCCAGAAACGTATGCAATCGATAGAGACGTTTCTCCTCGTCGGATCGTAACGCGACACTGTGACAGGATACCCACTCTTCGGATCTTCCTCCCGAAAAAATAATCAACGGAAACGTTCGAGTTGAACTTTCGTTCGAGAAACGTTGTATTTTGTTTTCATTGGAGCTTATGATGATATCGCGAAATTTTCCAAGATTGGAGAAAAACGCGATCGTCGAGGGGGTCGTTGAGGAATTCAAGAAGGAATAGCGTAGAAATGATTACGCTTCGTTGTGTTGAATTGGGGATAATCTTTAACGAAGATCAAAGATTAATTCAAGTATAAATGACGTTCCAAGTATGAAGTCTCTAAGCTTCAAAAATCTATTTATCAATCCTTGATATTTTATACATATATTAAATAAGTTCTTTTCTACTTTTTTTCCAAATTCAAGATTTTATTAAATCGAGATTGTTTCAGATAGATACCAATCTTTCTGCCAATTCTCCAGCGATTCCTTTGACTCATCGTCGACTCAACTTTCTCGGTGAACGATCGTCGATCTTTCGAATTAAAATTTCCAAATTTAAGTCTTTGGTGTCACTTTTCCACCATTTCAGTAGCTTCGACAGCCGATTTCCTAAGCTTGGAGAGACGCCATATCGAAATTGTTGCACAGAACTCTCGTCGCCATTTTTCTTAAAAACATAAGAACGATCTTTCAGATGGCGCCACAAGCGGAAGTTACGATGGTAGATAAAAAGGGGAAGGAAATTATTTGCACATCTAATAATTAACCCCTTGCTTTGCGATTCAAGTTCCAACAAGAATGTCTAGTTAATTCGCTTGCAACGTTTTCGTAGTTCATAAAGTAAAAGTAAAATCGCTATCAATATTATCGCTATTTAAAATATTTATCAAATTATTTTTTTAATAGATAGAAGATTTTTAATATTCTTTTTTTAAGCTTTCTAACATTCTAATATTTTAAATATTTCTCTCGAATTCGATGAGAACGATCGTGTAGAAAAAAAGAAATTTATTCACCTAATATTATTCTGTACCATGTCCAAACGTGTGCCACGTTCGAATTCGCTTACGACAGTCGAAAAGCAAACTTTAATACGTCGATAGAATCTTGGAAATACTCTGAAATCGGACATTTAACCGTGATAATTTCACGGAAGAAAATTTGTCGTTCACAATGAAATTCCGGATTTGAACTGCTCGCGAATATAGAAGAATACTCGAAGAAGGATTAATCACGAAACGAAATTCTCGAAGTTGTAATCGAAATGAGAGAGTTTTCAGAGGCTGTTTCGTTTCGCATGCGGTGGAAAATAAATTCGAGGCTTGCCACGAAATCGCGTGCAAAGGTGAAGCTCGTGTCGTTTTTTTTTCTCCCCCTGCCTCGTGTCGATGCGGTTGTCGGAGATTAATCGAAAATCGATCGTTGAAGTCTCGTTAATGAACGAGACTTGTATATAACTACGTACGTACTTTGTGATTGGTGGTTTGTTGGATTGATGGGGAAAGTTTGGCCAGACTCTTGGCCAAGTGTCCCGAAGAGCGAAACAATCTTCCATTGTCGCCTTCTATTGTTCAAATAATTTTCCTAATTCTTTTCATTGACTCGATTTGACGAAATTTCCCGCAAATCCAAGAATTAACCTTCATCCCTTTCTGTTAAGGAAGTACGAAATCGAATACTTTCTCGCTTCTTGTTCTTCCTGAATTGAATTTAATACAGTTAAATAAATTGAGTTTAGAGATATAACTTTTTTAACCTCCTCTTATTTATTACTTATTTAAAGGATAGATAGTAATAAAATTTGTTATTTATTACTTATTACTATTTATTATCTATTATTTACACCTATTTATTATTTATTATTCATTTATTGATAGATAGTAATAATTTGAATAAAAACGTATATGGAAAAACACGTATTTGGAGCTTTTAACTGCAACTTGTTAACGATAATAAGTTTTATTTTTGCATTAAAATTCCGTGATACGACGTCTTTCTGCTAAGGAAATACGAAATCGAATACTTTCTCGCTTCTTGTTCTTCCTGAATTGAACTTAATACAGTTAAATAA
>NW_006263381.1:464967-465303 GCF_000469605.1 Apis dorsata
GAGTTTAGAGATATAACTTTTTTAACTTCTCTTATTTATTACTTATTTAAAGGATAGATAGTAATAAAATTTGTTGCTTATTACTTTTTATTATTTATTATCTATTATTTACACCTATTTATTATTTATTACTTATTTATTGATAGATAGTAATAATTTGAATGAAAACAGAAAAACGATCGTATTTGGAGTTTTTAACTGCAACTTGTTAACGATAATAAGTTTTATTTTTGCATTAAAATTCCGTGGCACGACGCCTTTCTGCTAAGGAAGTACGAAATCGAATACTTTCTCGCTTCTTGTTCTTCCTGAATTGAACTTAATACAGTTAAATAA
>NW_006263381.1:465317-466602 GCF_000469605.1 Apis dorsata
TAGAGATAGACTTCTCTTATTTATTACTTATTTAAAGGATAGATAATAATAACTTGACTGAAAACGTACACAGAGAAACACGATCATATTTTAACTTCAACTTGTTAATGATAATAAGTTTTATTTTTGCATTAAAATTCCGTGGCACGACGCCATGGGATAAAAAGAGGATTATAATAATGGAATTAAAGCTTGGCATGGGTAAAAAACGTGGAAAGATTCGTGTGGTCATCGGGAAAATTCTAGGTGACGTTTCGCTAATGCGTTCACTGGATGAATAATAAAGAATATACGTATTTGGCGAAAAAGCTTAAAAATAATCTGCATATGCAATGAAGAAAGGGAAGGAAAGCAGGAGGGAAGGAAGAAAAAAACCCTATCTTTCAAATAAAATTTTAAAATTAAAACGGCTGAAAAGAAAACCCGTAATCACTCGAGGCATTTATTGTGAAATAATCGTCTAAGAATCCGATCGATTTAAGAACCTAATGTTGTAAAACAACAAAGTTTCAAGAGTTTATCGTTATATTTATTGATCAAGATAAAAATCGATTCGATCTATTTTCTTTCCACAAATTCTTGCCAAAAAAATTTAACAAATCACGTTTCAACGTTGATAACAGTTGATATTCTTCGTAACACGATTAAATTTTTAACTCGACTGGTTTTATAATAATAATAATAATAATAATAATCGCGTAAAATGCGATACACGTTAAATAATAATCCATTTAATAAGGAGGAAGACAACTCCATCGCATCAATTACAAAATTCATCGCACAATCAACACTGCATTCTCGCTTAATGAACCACAATCTCTGGCTATAGATCAGAAAATCGAATCAACGACCCAACGCGCTCGATCGGCCCCGAAACCATTATACATCTCTTCATCGGGATAATTTAACGCTGAAAACGTAATACCTCCAAGTTAATAACGCATTGTTCGCTCCTTTCATCCCGATGAAACGTTAACATTTGCTTCCTTTAACTTTCTTTACTCCCTCTCTTTCGTATTCCCCTTTGTATTCTAAGATATCTAAAGATACCAGTGCGAGTTGATCACACATCACGAGAATGATTGCTCGAAATAAATAAAAATAAAATAACAGGAAAACTTACAAGATTTTTCATTTCTTGGATAATTTATAAAATAAGGAATTAACTCGATATTCAAGAAGACTCAATATTTATTTTCATCAATCAGTAACAGTTTTTAATCGTATAATCACGATTTGTATAAAACACTGTTTCACGAGTTTTAACGAATATATATATATATAT
>NW_006263381.1:466674-468938 GCF_000469605.1 Apis dorsata
ATTCGAGAGTAAAGCTCGACTTCACGATCCCTGTTAAAGCACAAATAGCNCGTCGATTAATCCTTCTCGCCCCCTTGCCGCGTATCACCAGAAATAAATTAACCTCTGCCACGCTGAGGGGGGATGATCGAGGGTATTCTTGGAAAGAGGATTCGAAGCCGCGTAAAAATCACAGCGACTCGGGTGGTGGCGGTGAATAATGGTCGCGGAGGGGGTCGATAAAGGAAGAAAGATTAAAATTAAAGGAAGGTAGAGAGGGGATCGCGAAAAGTTTGCTCGCGTCTCGAGACAGATATTCCATTAGGAACGGGGAGTTGGAGCCAAGTTGGACACCGCAAAACCGCGTTTTTACCCAACGATCGGCCATCCTCCATCCGTCATATTTCCTTTCCCTTCCCCTCGTATCCCCCGAAGAGAAAAATCGAATTTCTCGATCCGGCGGAAAAAATGGCGCGCGCGATCTTCCACGCATTTGGCGTAAATCCAGTCACCAGCGACGCGAAGCGTTTCTTGCGAAACTCGATTCGAGTTCGATCCCAAGAGAAGGAGGGAATTTTATTTTAATTACGGAGACTATTTCGATCGAAGGAAGGAAAAAAGGGAAGGGAGATTTAACGCGGAGTGATGGAGAAGGAGGAAAGTGACGAATCTGCGACGGATCGGGAAAGTTTAACGCGGTCGAAGGATCGATCTTCGATCCTGTTCGAAACTTTCTCGATCCCTCGTCGAGAGAGAGAGAGAGAGAGAGAGAGGAAGGAACGAGTTTAAGTTTCTCGAGGGAAAAGAGAAATCGATAAGGAGATCTAAGGGGAAATTCTTGATGCGTACGATTCCTTGTTCGAGGGAGGACGAAGCAAACACTCCGAATCCTTATCCAACTTATGGAGAGAATCTCACTCACGAATATGTGTCGGCCACGTACGTTTCCATTCCATTCGTCTTCTCGCGATTTGGAGGAGAGAGAGGACGGATCCTGGAATATTATATTCGTAGAATCCCGTGGAAAGTGAACACGAAAACTGTTGTAAACGGTGTCACACTCGATGCGCGATGAGAGAACACGCGAGCCGAGAGGAGCGGAAACAGGCGAACGCGAATAGGTGACGGCGACGGTGGCGGAAACGAAGGAGAGAGGAGGCAGCTGTCGGCCAGTCGCGAGACGCGAACCAAACCCAACTGAAGTGCGACGTTTCTGTATCCGCGACCGCACCCCCGCCATCGCCCCTCCACCCCCAACAAAACCACCCGCGCACGCGTTTCGCTCCGGAAGCCGGATACGGGGCTGCTCTTCTTTTTCTTCTTTTTCTTCTTCTTCTTCTTCTTCTTCTTCTTCGAAGGCCAGAAGCCGCCGATTTTCCGCAAGGAAAAAGTTTTCAGGATCGGAGAAAAGGTAACATTGATTCCGGTAAATTTTCCATCGTTTGTGGCCAATTTTTCATTCGTAATGATTCTTCTTCTCCTTCTTCTTCTTCTTCTTCTTCTTCTTGTTTTTCGAAGACCAGAAGCCGCCGATTTTTCGCAGGGGAAGAACGGAAATATTCAGTTTGGTAAATTTTTCGTAATTTATAGGCAATTTTTCATTCGTAATGATTCTTCTTCTTCTTCGTATTCTTTGAAGGTCAAAAGCCGATTTTTCGCAGGGGAAAAACGGAAATATTCAGTTTGGTAAATTTTTCATAATTTATAGGCATTTTTCATTCGTAGTAATGATACTCCTTCTCCTTCTTCTTCTTATTCTTTGAAAGTCAAAAGTTGATTTTCAGGCAGGCAAAAAAGGTAATATTGATTTTGGTAAATTTTTCATTCATCGTAATGATTCTCCTTCTCCTTCTTCTTTTTCTTCTTTGAAAGTCAAAAGCTGATTTTCAGGCAGGCAAAAAAGATAATATTGATTTTAGTAAATTTTCCATCAATTTTTCATTCATCGTAATGATTCTCCTTCTCCTTCTTCTTTTTCTTCTTTGAAATTCAAAAACTGATTTTCAGGCAGGCAAAAAAGGTAATATTGATTTTGGTAAATTTTCCATCAATTTTTCATTCATCGTAATGATTCTCCTTCTCCTTCTTCTTTTTCTTCTTTAAAATTCAAAAACTGATTTTCAGGCAGGCAAAAAAGGTAATCTTGATTTTGGTAAATTTTTCATTCATCGTAATGATTCTCCTTCTCCTTCTTCTTTTTCTTCTTTGAAACTCAAAAGCTAATTTTCAGGCAGGCAAAAAAGATAATATTGATTTTAGTAAATTTTCCATCAATTTTTCATTCG
>NW_006263381.1:469191-473531 GCF_000469605.1 Apis dorsata
CTCCTTCTCCTTCTTCTTCTTCTTCTTCTTTGAAATTCAAAAGCTGATTTTCAGGCAGGCAAAAAAGATAATATTGATTTTAGTAAATTTTCCATCAATTTTTCATTCGTCGTAATGATTCTCCTTCTCCTTCTTCTTCTTCTTCTTCTTTGAAATTCAAAAGCTGATTTTCAGGCAGGCAAAAAAGATAATATTGATTTTAGTAAATTTTCCATCAATTTTTCATTCGTCGTAATGATTTTCCTTTTCCTTCTTCTTCTTCTTCTTCTTTGAAACTCAAAAGCTGATTTTCAGGCAGGCAAAAAAGGTAATATTGATCTTAGTAAATTTTCCATCAATTTTTCATTCGTAATGATTTCTTTTCTTTTTCTTCTCCTCCTCCTTCTTCTTCTTCTTGTTCCAAGATTCAATTTTTCTAGGGGAAAATTTTGGGAGATAGAAAAAGTTGGTTCGGATAAGTTTGGATAATTTCTAGGGAATTTTTGATTCGTGCATTGTCCGGATGATTAAAACGTTGGGATAGCTGCAATATCGCGCTTCGATAAAGCGTGGAATTTCGAATAGCTCGTACGCACATCACTGTTCGATGGTAATTGGGGGGGAGAGGGAGGGGAGGGACCAAGTATTTCGAGTATTTTCGAAACGCGTTCCCGAATATTTTCGCGAGACGTTAATCACATCTCCGTCGACGGAACGACGGACTACTTTAGCATTATACGCGCAGCTACGATTATATATTTACAAAACAAGATGTCTCGTGGCTGTAAAGCCTGATGCAATTCCCCGCGGTATTTCGCGAAACGCTTAAACTCGCGACAAAACTGGAATACAATTGTCCTTCTTCGACAATCCCCAACCATTCCACTCCACAACTCAAAAGTTCGAGTTATTAAATTGGACAATTTAGGAAAATTTTCCAAAATTTTTTTTTTTTTATTCGCCTAAAAAAAAAAAAAATATGGAATTGAAATATATGAAATTTATACGATTTTACTGAAGAGAGAAACTAAACAAAAGGCTTCGAATAAACACGGTTCCATTTAACCACATTATATTCCACACTTACCGCGGAAATAACATCGCGAAAGTTTCAAGATTTCGTTAATTTCGCGGGGGAAAGTTCGCAAAGTTGCCCTCGATTCCGGGGTAATATTTCGTGCACCGTGTAAGGATCCAAGATATTTACGTAAGGATTTACGTAACGCGCGAAGATGACGTGAGTCGCTTCAACTTTTCGATTTTTCGTTTCAAATTTTTTCACTTGATTTTGAAACGCGGCGAGCATCGATTCGACTTCGAACCGTTGATTTCGAGATTAATTCTCGATGTTTATGACGTTTATGGGAGAAGGGGAAAGGGTACGGTTAAAATAAAATATTATTCGTGTTTTTCGTCGAGGCGTGATGTTACGTTCGAGTGGATGTATGCGATCGATTGATGCCTCAATTTGTACTACATTTTTCGCTCGATCACGCTTTGAATTTTGATTAATCCATTCTTGAGGAATTTGAATATACGTTGCAAGTAAGTGGACAATTAAAGTATATCATCTAAAAAATTGTAAAAAATATCTAAATGATTCTTCCTTATCTTTTCGTCCTTGGTGTAATTTATTACTAGCCTTGCATTCGTTCTAGATATTATATTATTAGAAAATATTAGAGAATTATTATATTATTAGAGAATTTTAAATAGACCTTTCTTTGTCCAATATCTGTCCAATTACTTTTCATTCAAATTAATGCGAGCCAGAGTGAAGACTCGAAGTCGAGACTTTTAACATTCAGATTTCAATGGAATAAACGTCTCTGTTCAACGATGCACACACGTATCTTCTTTGATATTTTATCTCGAAGAGGTATCGATTGCATTGATTTGCAATACAAAATCTATGAGTCAAAATACGAGCATTGTAAAATAGTTTGAAAGGAAATTTTTTTATTCACGAATCCTTATTATAAAGAGGGTGTAATCGTATCGGTCAAAGAATCTTGAAACTATTTCCAAGAGCTTTACTTTACTTTACTCGAAATTCTTCCCTAAATTTCATTCTAAGCGCTCCTCGATATACTTTGCAGTAATTATACCGTTAATCGGTAAAGTAGGTAATCTTTATAATTAAGCGCATCTCGTAACGCGATAATAAATACACGCGTTTCGATCTCTGGAAGTGAATATCACCGATTTAATAAAAGAGAGTAAATTGAACGTTCTACGTCGAAAAAAGGTGCGAGTTTACTTAAAATATACAAAGAAATCGATCGAAGAGCAATCGAGTAATCGATGTGGCTCGAATAAATAAATATTTTTACATTCACTGGAAAATATTCGGCTCGCGTCAATGAATATATTTGCACAACTTTGCGTTGGTGTATTTTTCCATTATCGTTTCGTATTCGAATTATCGAAATTTGATAATTAAATAATTCTTTTGTTATTTAATATCGTTATGATCGATTTAATCTATGGTTAATTAATATGTACGTGAAATATAAATTGTTTTTTCAACGGGACAGGGATACATTTTTTTATTCGATCAATTCAACAAAATTTCGTTATATTGCTATATGAATGTGAACAAGATGTCCTTCGATTTTGTTGGAAGCAAGGAGAAATTAGAAAACAAGAGAAGAAAAATTTCTTTTAGATTATACTTCGTTTAGATATTTATACAATTATCCATATAATCTGTAATTTGACTCTGTTTTTTTTTGACCCATCCTTACGAATGTTTGCAGATCTCCAACATCAATTTCCAACCAATTATCGGAGTATTTGCATCAATTTCAGAATTAACCAGAATTATCGCTACGATTAACAAGTTGAGCGAATTGATGTTAATCTGAGTCCAATATGTCTTCAATCTTCGAATATCCGTTTCATTCATCATCTAACCTAACCTAACCTAAACCTATTTTCCGCTCAACAACATTTGTACCAAAAATGCATATTTGCTTCTCATCGTCTTGCATAGTAAAGATATAATAAAATACGTGACACGAAACAAGTTGTAATTATAATTAACACTAACTAATCTAAGTTGAACATCCTTTATACACTTCTCGTTTATCATTCGATCTCAAATATTTCTCTGGCTTAGACTGTCGTGAGAAAATGTATACTGATTTTTTCTATGAAATGTAAAGATGAAAGTGTTTCACTATATTCTTCGCTTTCTGTTGTTAAATGCAATAACATTTTTTATGACATTAGTATTAAATATATGTTTATTTTATTTATTAAAAGTTTCCATATATGATTTTTTACAAATAAATAATATCATGTTCCATGCTTCTTTCTTTTTTTTGAAATCGATTCCACGAAGCTTCTTCGAAAATTCTGATTCAAGATTAGGGGAATCAACGGATTAATGAGTTTGGGGATGGATACTACACGCGAGATGATAAATATCCGCAAGTTCCGCAGTATCTTTCCGCCCAGGATATCTAGGATTTGCCTGTCGCTCACGATCCACCTCCACTTTCATCTATTTTTTTTTTCTTTTTTTTTTTTCCATTCGATCCAACGTCCGTTCCGTTTAACGTGGCGAGGATTCGAAAGAATCGTGTTAGACATTCCAATTTTGCCCGACGATCCGACGATCAGAGATTATCTCGTGTCCCGAAAACCGTTCTCGTTTGGACCGTTTTGGAGAATCGGTTAAATTGCTCGTATCAATGAAACGGACTCCCTCCTCCGTCGTTAAATTAACCAGTTTTTAACGCGGAACTTTGAATTCGTGTTCCTCTCGATACGATTAATCACAGATCGAAGATAGAATTGAGAATTAAATCAAAAGTGTCCTTTAAAATATATAAATGATTGCAATTGGAATTTACGCGTGTGTATTTTTATTAAATTTTTATTAAAAATTTTTATTAAAAAATACGGAATGAGACCTACAGAGAGCATTTATTGTCCAAAAATAAAATTTAAAAAATGAGTAATCAATCCTTTTAAATTTAATAAATGATTATAATTACGTACGAAAATAAAAGTATTGAAATTTTTTATAACAAATGAAAACATTTATTGTCGAAGTAAAATAAAATTAAAGGAGCGGAGATAAAATAAAATCAAGCATTCCTTTAAATTTAAATATTAATTATAATTGGAACTTAAAAGTATCGAAATAAGATAAGAGGAGCATTCATTGTTAAATTAAAAAATTCTCGTAACAAGGAAAGTAATAAAGTATCGTTATATTAATAAATATTAAACACGTGTGCCGATATAAAGCGAGTTTGTAACAAGTTTCACGAAATAGATGTTGACATTTGAACATTTTTGGAACAACACTTTCTCTCTCTCTCTCTCTCTCTCTCTCTCTCTCTCTCTCT
>NW_006263381.1:473837-476617 GCF_000469605.1 Apis dorsata
CTCTTATCTTTCGCTCTTTTTCTTCCACGTATCAAGTATACTCGAAGCATATTGGATCACTTATCGATCGAGAGAAATGATGAGAAGTTGTAACGCTAGCAGGTGCGCCGAGAGATCGAATATAAAATTACATATAAATATGGCACACGTGCTCCTCCTTGATAATAAGCACTGTTCTGGAACAGCGCATCGTCGTCGTCGTCGTCGCGATAAGATGTAATATGATTATGATAATGGAAATTCGGGATGAGGAATGGCATACCCGTGAACATTCCACGATTAAACTGTGGCAGCTTGCAGTTCATGGTGGAACGTATGCGAAGATAACGTCTTGCAGACAATTGATGTTCGGGCTACGTTCCCTACAGTACAATAGAAAATTAACGCAAGTATGCGTAGAACAATACGATGTGCTGCGCTCGTCGAATCGAAATGGGATCGCGTGTTTGCGAGAAAAATGAGATATTTGCGCAATTTTTTCAGAATTTATCCTTATTTCACGATTTTTTTTTTTTTTTTTTAAATTTAAATTTAAAATTGTAGAAAAATAGATGCGTCGAGGGGAATAACCCTACGTAGGGCCAGACGAATAGAAAAAGAAAAATGAGATACTTGCCCTAATCTTTTTTTTCAGAATTTTTACTTATTCCCCGATTTTTTTTTTTTTTTTTTAAATTTAAAATCGTAGAAAAATAGATGCGTCGCGGGGAATAACCCTACGTATAGCCAGATGAATAGAAAAAGAAAAATGAGATACTTGCCCTAATCTTTTTTTTCAGAATTTTTACTTATTCCCCGATTTTTTTTTTTTTTTTTTTTTTTTTTTTTTACTTTAAATTTAAAATCGTAGAAAAATAGATGCGTCGAGTGGAATAACCCTACGTATAGCCAGATGAATAGAAAAAGAAAAATGAGATATTTGCCCTAATCAATTTTTTCAGAATTTATCCTTATTCCACGATTTTTTTTTTTACTTTAAATTTAAAATCGTAGAAAAATAGATTGATGCGTCGAGTGGAATAACTCTACGTATGGCCAGACGAACAGAAAAAGATAATAAGAGATATTTGCCCTAATCAATTTTTTCAGAATTTATCCTTATTCCACCATTTTTTTTTTTTTTTACTTTAAATTTAAAATCGTACAAAAATAGATTGATAAATTGATTGAATAGAAAAAGAAAAATGAGATACTTGCATTAATCTATTTTTTCAGAATTTATCCTTATTCCACGATTTTATTTTCTTTTTTTACACTTTAAATTTAAAATCGTTGCGTAGAAAAATAGATTGATGCGTCGAGTGGAATAACCCTACGTATGGCCAGGAGAACAGGTTAATTCTGTCGAGAGAAGTCGGATAAGTAGTGTACACGTGTGTACGGTCAGACAAGAATTTCTTTTAAACTATAATCAACTATAAAACAAGTAGATCTGTATTCATTCGTATCAGGAATTGTGCATCGTTAGGAATAAAAATAAACATTTAATTGCATTCGAGAGAAATATTTTCCAAAATTAAAATTGCAAAAGTAATCGAACTTATATTATAGTTATACGAAGAAAAGGATTGCATGCCGTACAAAGAACGAATTTTTCAATCGAGAAGAACTCCGTTTAACGAAATTTCACGATTGAATTAGATCATCACGGATACGAATTCATTTTTGCGAATTGAAATACGAACTTCACCGGACACGATCAGTTTAAATTAAAGATCGAAGACATCTCCACCTTCCTCCAACGTGGATCAACGCGTGGAATAAGATGCGAGCGAGCTTAATCTTTTATTTACGCTTCCGTCGATTCCGCAAAAATGGCCGCTTTGTGGCCGACATTAATTTCCCCCCGGGCCACTTTCCTCCTCTCTCTCGAAACACTTTACAACGCGCTCTATGACTTTTGCATCTTCGCCACACGACGAAAGATATATCGCGTTTATACGAATATCGAGAGAAATAATTCTCCGAACCGCGCGTTACGTTCCATTATTTCGACGAAGAAAATTTTAGAGCTCGAAAAATATACGATACATTTCGCCATATCGAATATCATTATCCCAAACTCAAACTTATAAATAAATTTAACAAACAAAAAGTTTTAACTTCTAAAAAAATAGAAATAAGAAGAAATCTTGAAATACTTAAAAAAAGAAAAGAAGAAAAATATTCCTATTCCTAATCGTAAAATAATTCTTTCTCGAAGAATTCGCGCGCGAAGAAAGAACTTGCATCGAATGGTCAAGTAATGAAATAAAGATGTGAGGAATTCCTTCGTTACGCGATAACGTGATTCGATTTCTCAGCTTTCTGTGGTGAAATCCTTGGAAAACGAAGAGAGAGAGAGAGAGAGAGAGAGAGAGAGAGATATTATGGAAGCATGCGCGGAAACTCGATGCAAAGACGAAAGTCTCTCTATTCCGTTCACGGAGGAAACTCTATCAGGAAAGTATGGTGAGGCGAGGTAGGTGTAAATAACTGGTCCTCGTAAACGTTTGTCACGAGGTCACATTTGTCCTTTCCGGCTTGATAGCTCGGGGCTGGTCCAAGCTTTGGCAATTGTGCAACCTTCGAAAATTGCAAGCTTGCTTCGCTTTATCTATCTTGTCGATGTCTTCTCTGCGTGTCTTCGCATATCGAAGAAATGATCCTTTTATTTTTTTCTTTCTTTTTCAACGATTTTTTTCACTGACGATGATCTCGTAAAAGTACACGAAAGTACTCCAATCGTTAAATATTGTCACAGTATTGTATATAATGCGATATATGTAGCGAGTTGTGGA
>NW_006263381.1:476633-476988 GCF_000469605.1 Apis dorsata
ATCAGCCAATATGAACCGCGACAGAAAGAAATAATAACGATATCGGTTGTCATTGATATCCAAAATATCTTGTCGATGACTTCTCTGCGTGTCTTCGCCATCATATCGAAGAAATGATCCTTTTATTTTTTTCTTTCTTTTTCAACGATCTATTTCTGATGATGACCTCGTAAAAGTACACGAAACCACGAATAAATGTAAATGAAATTGAAAATGGGAGAGATGGACAAGCGTATTCGAATCTTCGATGCGAAGTTTTTTCGTCGTCGTTAAATATTATTTTTTTCTCTCGACTCCAATCGTTAAATATTGTCACAGTATTGTATATAATGCGATATATGTAGCGAGTTGTGGA
>NW_006263381.1:477082-478974 GCF_000469605.1 Apis dorsata
GTCACGGCCAATGTGAACCGCGGCAGAAAGAAATAATAACGATATCGGTTGTCATTGATATCCAAAATATCGATTTAACGGAGTCGTTTCCCGGACACGGAGCGGAACGGACGTGTTCCTTCTCTCTCTCTCGAAAATATTAATATAATATTCTAACGTTTAATCGAAAACACCGCGATAATCGCGAAAAGTTTTTTAAATAAATTGAAAGAAAGAACGAGTCAAAATACGAATTGAAATTAATAATAGTAGATTAAATAATAATATAATAATAATAAATAATAATATAATAAGATAAATTAATAATAGTAGAAATTAGTAATAGAAAAAATAAAGAAAATAAAAGGATATATTTTTCGAAACTATGGAATAATAACTACTTGTATTATTGGAAAATGAGATTGGAAGACAGAAGAAGAACGAACCAGAATTTTCATCTCCGTTCACAAAAGTTTTGCGACCTATTTAAAAACGTTGGACCTGTTGCTGTACATCAAAGCATCCTTCGTCAATGGCTCTTCTCGCAGTAATCTACACACTGTTTTGGACACACATTTGTCCAAATTAATTGAAGCATCGTTGAGGAAAAATCGGGGGATATATTTAAATCTGATTCTATCCATATAAATTATCGATATAAAATTTCCTCTTTTCATATTTTTCGCGAATAAATCGAGTATCTCGATGTAATCTCGTTACTTCTTCCGTGTTTGCACGAAATCGCATTCGTCGATCTAGGAAAATAACAACACGTAGCTCGCTGATAAACAATGCATTTTTTTCTTCTTTTAATTTTTATTGAAAAAATTGCACAGAGTTTCCTCTTTTTGAAAATAAGTGTAATCTTATATTATTTATTATATTATAGTATATGCGTATGAGAAAGAGAAGTAGTGTATATGGATGAATGGTTAAACAGGTACGTAAGTAGAATATATGTACGATGAGGCAAACGACATAGATTTCAGAATTGGGCATTAAGTTGAAAAAGTTAAAAATTTCGAATAAAGTTGCTTCGATTAATTATTTATTAAATTCGTAGTATAACATAGTTTGCCACTACGATCTATCATTTTGGACAATAACTTATCGAGACAACATTATTCGTAACTTATTCGATCTTCTCCATCTACTATAGATAGATTTTAATTTCTTCTGAACAAAGATTGGGGGGAAATTTTAATGGTTGAAGTTTAACAAGTTGCTTTAATAATTTACGAAGAACGTTAATCAAACATTTTAAACAAAGTTGCTGCTCGAAACAACTCCATCCGAAATTTTGACTAATTTTTAATCTTTTTACTCTCTCAATGGACGTATTATAATCTCTCTCGAATGATCAATTACAATGAAATATCACGGATTTACTTTTTACCTTTAAATGAGTTAAAGATATTAGTTGCTTATTAAAAAGAAAAAATTTAACAAATCCACGAATAACGACACGACTTTAATTAAAACTACGTGCTTATACCGGTTATGCGTAGACCAGTTTTCAGCAGAACGCGATATATCGATTAACGGAATATTGTTCGTGCCACGGAATATAATAAAGTTACTCCATTTATCCTGTACGTTAACGTGGCATAATGGAAACCTCTAGAAGTTCGGATAATCGAGAATCTATAAAATTAAACCTCGAATAGCTCGAATACCGTTATATGTCGATGTTTCGCAAAGCAAAGGGAAACCGAAAAAAATATATAAATTTATATCCGTCGATAAAGTAGACTCGAATCTCTCCAAGAAAATTATCGAACGAATTCTGTTTCTCGTTCGATACCGCGTATCTCGTATCTTTCTCGTGGGGATATTTTTACCCATACGATCAACGATACGAGCGAAATTGCAATCCAGATTGCGTGCACTCTCTCTCTCTCTCTCTCTCTCTC
>NW_006263381.1:479189-483166 GCF_000469605.1 Apis dorsata
AAAAAAAATTTCTACGATAACCCGACCGATCAACCCGATCTTTCTGCGAATCGATACGTGGTGAACGTGATTCTGCGATTTTACGATTACGCCTATCCACGATTAATGCATCAGTAATGAATATATTGTTCCATTTCGTCTGTGCTTTAATATTCTATTAACGAAACTCGATGCTTGATCGATCGGAACCGATTTGTTATATAATAGATTTCAATTTTTAATCATTAAATAACCTTTTTAACAGGTTTGCGGCTCTGTTGAAAAATAAAAAATAACGATATTATTATTATTATTATTATTATTATCGATAACGAAGAATTTATCGATCGTTGATAAGTTCAAATGATCCATCACGTTTCTCTCTCAAAAAAAAAAAAAGAAAAAAGAAAAGAAAAGGAATCGAAGAAGAAGATTCGAAGAATTTTACCCCTCCCTCCCCACCTTTCATATTTCTCCAAATCTCCGTGATAAAATTTATCCGCTCGAGCGGAATTTAAAAATCTCGCGTGAATCGAATCGGGACGTGACGAACCCGTTTTTTCTCTCTCGAGCTTGGAGAGCAATGGAGAATACGCGAGAAGAAAAGATCTGTAAGGGGCTTAAAAATCGCGAATACATTGTTAAAAGTTAAAGAAAGATCGCGTTTTCCTCTCC
Organism: Apis dorsata; assembly: GCF_000469605.1. Taxonomy (NCBI): domain Eukaryota; kingdom Metazoa; phylum Arthropoda; class Insecta; order Hymenoptera; family Apidae; genus Apis; species Apis dorsata. Next base: position 479,844 of record NW_006263381.1, read on the forward strand.
TTCGAATCTCCTCTCTGCTCGTTGGCTGTGTTTGCTTTCGAGTTTCGTGCGATTTTCACGATGGGAGAAACATCGTACGGATATCTGGCCGTGGCCAGATACGTGATCCGCGAGGAAGAGGAGGAGGGAGAGACCTCGTAATGTTAGAGAAATATCTTCTGGATACCGTCGCGTATCCGGAATGCACGTGAAAGCCAGCTTCGCCGTAAACGTCGATCAACGATATCGCATTGTTGTCGACGGGGCTCTTTCGGGCAGCCTTGAGAAGAGCGGCCGTGGGACGATCGTTTCGCACGGTTGTTGGAGATTCTGAAAATATTTCCTCGGGCAGCTGGGTTATTGGAAAGTAATTTCTTCGTGGAAGGAGATAAATGTAAACTTTAGAAACTTTTGGAACTAGTCATTATCACCGCCCGATTTTGCAAAATGTCGATAAATTCGATATTTTCTTGTTGAATTCGAGAATAGAAATTGAGTTATATATTTTTGATTAAAGATTATTAAAATTGTGATATGAATAGAATCTACTAAATGCTTGTTTCGCGGTTCCAAAATTTTTTCCCATCTTTCAATACCGTATTTAAAACAATACGAATTTTACTTTAGATTAATTTCTGAGAAATTAATCCCGAATAATTGAAACTTGCGCATCGAAATTTTCTTAGATTTTAAATTTCTTAAATTTTCCTCTCGGAATTATTTCTTTTAAATACAGCTCTCTTCATCCTCCATTGTCCTTGTTCCAATTTTTAACCTCAAACGTCGTCCCAAATCAGTTTTTAATGCCACGAAATTTTCTTACTCTTTCTTAAATAAAAAGAATTATGATTCGTTTTGCAATTGATTAAAAAATAACATAATAAAATTATTTTTTTTGTTAAACACAATTCTTTTCATTATTCTTTCGAAAAATTTATCCTTGGTCCAATTTTTAATCCTAAACTCTCAAGTCAATTTTTAATGCTACGAAATTTAGATCGAAATTTTCTTATTTTTTCTTAAATAAAAAGAATCATAATTCGTTTCGTAATTGATTAAAATTAATGCAGTAGAATTATCCTCCATTATTTTTTCTAAAAATTTGTCCTTGGTCCAATTTTTAACTCCAAACATTGTCCTAAATCAATTTTTAATGCTAAATTTAATCGAAATTTAAATCGAAATTTTCTTATTCTTTCTTAAATAAAAAGAATCATAATTCGTTTCGCAATTGATTAAAAAATAACGCAGTAGAATTATCCTCCATTATTCTTTCGAAAAATTTGTCCTTGGTCCAATTTTTAACCCCAAACGTCCCAAATCAATTTTTAATGCTACAAAATTTAGATCGAAATTTTCTTATTCTTTCTTAAATAAAAAAAAAATCATAATTCGTTTCGTAATTGATTAAAAAATAACGCAATAGAATTATCCTCCATTATTCTTTCGAAAAATTTGTCCTTGGTCCAATTTTTAACCCCAAACGNGTCCCAAATCAATTTTTAATGCTACGAAATTTAAATCGAAATTTTCTTATTCTTTCTTAAATAAAAAAGAATTATGATTCGTTTCATAATTGATTAAAAAATAACGCAATAGAACGTCATCCCAAATCAATTTTTAATGCTACAAAATTTAGATCGAAATTTTCTTATTCTTTCTTAAATAAAAAGAATCATAATTCATTTCGTAATTAATTAAAAAATAACGCAATAGAACGTCATCCCAAATCAATTTTTAATGCTACAAAATTTAGATCGAAATTTTCTTATTCTTTCTTAAATAAAAAGAATCATAATTCATTTCGTAATTAATTAAAAAATAACGCAGTAGAATTATCCTCCATTATTCTTTCAAAAAATTTGTCCTTGTTCCAATTTTTAACCCCAAACATCGTTCCAGATCATCAATTTCTGGGAAACTAATCCCTAACACTCCGTCACTCCGTGAAACACGCAATCTCATCAGGGCGCAACAGGACAAAAGCCTCGATCGAGTTGGCAGTAATTATGAATCGGGCAACTGTCCACGAGTAGTACACAGATTCGAGTCGTCTCCCCGGTGGCCGTGAAAACCGTGGTATATTCGGGGATGGAAGTTTGGGAATCGCGTCCGTGTCGGGTGGTGGTCACTCGAGGGATGACGGGCGTCAATTATAGACGGTGGAACGATGGAACAACGTGGCTCGTGTTGGCGATCCCCGTCAATAACCGTAACCGTGACGAGGACGTTTCCATCTTTGCCGCTACATTGACAGCTCCGTGGGATTAGCCCTGGGTCGCTGCCTCGTTCCCCTCAAAATCCACCGATCGGATCCATCGCTCGAATATAAATCGTAAGGTAATACCTAGGTTGCCCCTATTACGCCTCGCAAATTCAACGATATATATACATGGAATTCGATTATCGAGTAAAGTAGCGAACGAAAAATTGCAAAAAATAAAGTGAAGTGAATTTCTTCTAAGAAATATAAATGATTGTAATAAAAATAAGTAAGTAATTTCACGTATATTCTCGATAATACGAAATTAATTTTGTGGATTTTTAACAGAAGGAATCAGAACGATATAAAATTTTTCTAAGAACAGCAGATTGTTGTGTACGTGGAAATTAGATTGTTGCATAATTCGGATGGCTGATTCGTAATGTGATTAATCTTACGCGGCTCATCGAAGATCCCTACTTCTCCAAGATGAACGTGGAGAATAAAGAAATTTCGTTTTCAAACGAAAAAGAAAAAAGAGAAAAGCTTTGAATCAACGAGAATTCTTTTAACCCTTCAACTCTTTCGAGCTTGGAATAATCACAAAAAATTCATAGAACTTTGTGAACTCGCAAAGAAAATAAAATAATAGAAATAAATCATTTTATAAATATTCTTCGAACTTTGAACTCGCAGAGAAAATAAAATAATAGAAATAAATTATTTTAAAAGTATTCTTCGAACATATCAAAAAAAAAATCAATATCGACTTCAATTTTTTCATAAACACGATTAATCCTATTTAATTCTAATTCGGATGCCGTAAAAAATTTTACAAGATTCGAGACAAACGAAACGAATCTAAGCCGTAAATTCCGAGAAGACTGGATCAAAAAGTTGGAATTAAAAATTTAAAGTAAGCGGCACCGGTTAGATATCGTTCTATTTATACGGAGAGGAGAACTTATTAAAAAAAAAAAAATATCAATATCGACTTCAATTTTTTATGAAAGCATAAACATGATTAATCCTATTCAATTCTAATTCTATGCCGTAAAAAATTTTACAAGATTCGAGGCAAACGAAACGAATCTAAAAAAAAAAAAAAAAATCAATATCGACTTCAATTTTTTCATAAACA
>NW_006263381.1:483619-487881 GCF_000469605.1 Apis dorsata
CCACCACTTGTTCCGGTTTCTACCTTCGATTCGGTTCCACCGCTGTTTGCCATTCCCGTTCCCAAGGGGGGATGGAAGCTATCGTTAAGAAGCGAATGGATAATTGCCTACAACTTATAACTAAGTTTCCACGAGACATTAAGACCGCCTCGAGCTTGTGTTAAACCCCGTAAAAATTTCGCGGGCGGAAACGGAGACGGGATAATGGAAAATACGATCCAAAATACGGAGGAAGAGGGAAGTGGATCGAAGTCAAAGAGAAGAAGAAATTGTGAAAAGATTGCGTAATAAGAAGAAGAAGGGGTGATGCGGATGATTCTCTCTCCCTCTCCCTCCCTCTGTTGGAAAAACTTTTAATAAGTTCCACGGCTGCTTGGTCGTGGAACGAGGAAGAAATTGTCGATGAATTTGTAAAGTGTCCGGAAACTTGGTGCAGAACAGAGAAGAACGTTTTGTTTAACTTCCTAAAGAAGGGAAATTTTTTAGATAAAATGTGAAATTTTCTATTTTTTTTTTTTTTTTTGACTCGATCGTCCATTGTGAATTTGTTTTGTTAGACGTATATGAAAGCTGGGTTCTAATTCGTTAAATTATAGTATATATTTTATCTCTCTCTCTCTTTCTCATGCGCGCTTAGTTAGTGAAAGATTTGAAGAAATCTGCTGTTAAACTCGATTAGCGAGATTAGACGATTAGTCGAAAGATAGAGAGATCCCCTTTTGTTAATCGTCGACTGTCGAAGAAAAAATTGAAATAATCGAAAATAGTGGAATAGTACTCGTTCCAGTCCAACAAAACTGGAATATTACTTTGATCGAATACGTGGAGATTGAAGAAGAAAAAAAAATTTCCTTTGCCTCTCAGAGAGAGTTTTTTCGAAAATTTTGTTCGAGCAAATTTATTCGAGGACTCTCTCTCTCTTTCTCTCTCTCTCGAAGAAAGTGATTATTCGATCGAGTCCTCGTATCTCGAGATTCGATTAATTTTGCCAAGATGAGTTTCCAAAGAGAGAGTTACGTAGTTTCGAGAAAGGAATTCATTGTCCCAATTTGTGATGCCGGAATTCTGCGGTAAATAGCAACCCCTTAAAGGGTTTGATCGAAAACGTTGGGTTGGGACCATCTCTGATAACTGGTGCAATATCGTAAACGTTTCGGCGGTGTCGATTAGAGAAATTCCTTCCAACGTTCCCGACTCGAACGAGAGAGAATAAAAATGAATAAAAATGAAGAAAAAAGTTTCACCTTGAAATTATTTATTCTCAGATTTATTAACTGAATAATCATTCTTAATTTACTTTACTAAAAAAACTGTTATTCAACAAAACTCGAACGATAAATTTTAACCAAAGATTTTCAAATTACGATTCTTTCTATCATTTATCCTTCGTGATAACAATAATTCATACAAGATTTTTGTTTAGTTAAACTCTACTACCGAGATCGATTCAAATTCGTTCCATGCCATTCAATTTTATGCAACGTCGAACGCAGCAAATAATCACAGGAACACGAGCGCGTGCAACTTGATCAAAGCCACGGATAATTTTCCATGTTAATTACGCGACTGTTGCTCGGGGCTGTTTGACATTGTAACAACAGGAGCAGGAAATCACGCGGGGATGTTGAATTATTGGATGAATCGAAACGAAACTCGCGCACCAATCGCTTAAAGACATTCTCCTGATGATATTCTTCCTCCAAGTGGAGCAAGTTTTTCCACGTGTGCGGAAGCGGCTAATGTAGTCGCATTTGCTAAATCCAGAGGATGAACTCTAGCTAAACGTTTCAATCGAAATAACTTGTTTCTGTACCACGATTCGATCGGAAAGTAAATTGTTCAACCATTCTGATTCGAGAAACGACTCGTAGATCGATTGTCGATTACGAGATTAGAGATCGAAAGGATGATATTTTGACTCCGTTAAAACTGTTAACGATATTATTAAGATGTATAAAAATGTTGGAAACGGTTATACGAAATATTTCTGTCATAAAAATCGCATAAATGAGTTTCAAGTAATTCGGTTAACAGGGGGAGGAATAAAATTGAAAATAAGAGAGGAGGACGGTGATCGTAAAAACTTAATTTTACAGGCTCTAAATCTTTGGTTTACTCGCGTTATTGTTTCGCATCTCGCGGTTTCTTTCGATAAGTCAAGCATTCGATTCGATGCTTCGTCGTAACTATAAATTCGCGAGTAAGAAACGATACTACGATTTTTAGCTCCTCCCCAATTTCAACCGGCTTGTATTATATCGAGAACGATTCGATCCTTAGGACGCGATTTAACGAACGAATCTATTTCCTGATACGAGCTCAATGAGATCAGAAAAAGAAAAGAGGAAGAGGATAATTTTGGTGCGAATTAAATGAAATAATCGATCGACGAAAGTAAGATAAAATTAAGATTAATGATCGAAATCTGAAAAAAGATTTTACACCTATTGGTAGAAAAAAAAACACGGGCCCATAAAAACGGAATGGAACTAAAATTAATGACCACGAGACATGGTCAACGAAGTAACCAATCGATTCGATTTCGAACGTTCGAAAATACAATTGGAATCTCTATATTCGTCACTCTATATTTCTCGACGCGAGAAAATGTTTCGATCCTCGTCCAAAAATCTTCTTTTCCTTTCCGATAAAAATTCGGAAAAAAATATAATACTAAAAAAATTATATATAATAAATAATATATATAATATTATATTATTATTTATAATATATATTATATTATATTATTTATAATATATATAATAAATAAAAAATAGAAATACTTCGATTTCACTCGTTTAAAATTTTAACTCACTCGAGAGTGAACTCATTTATTTTGATCACTCGTTTCATAATTAATAAGAAACATTATCGATATAGATGTTTCATCGATACGTCACGTGGAAACACAATTACAAAATGACGAGAACTCTGTATCCGGTATCATCTTGTCCGCTTGTAATTGGTCTTTGTAGGTAATTTTCATCAGACGTACGACACGCAATAATTGGCGTGGATCACGTTCGATAGAGACGTTTGTTCTCCATCGATCGTTTGTACCGACCGATGGCAATGTCGTTTCCTCGTCGAAAGAGGAAAGGAGGAGAAAAAAGTGGCTCTTCCGCTCCTCGTTAATTAATTGCTCTCGAAAGGAGGACAACGATCCGTCGCCAGTTTGGAGGAGGACGATTTTCGCGGGAAAAGAACATTTCCTCTCTCCCTCGTTTTTTTCCTGGCGTGGAATTGACGGGTTGTATTCCGCGGTTATTTCCTGTCGATTAAACGGAACAATAGCCGGGAAATACGGGGATCGTATGCTGTTCCTCGTCGGCTGTTCCAAAACTCGGGATCCCCCAAAGCGAGATCCGGGTTAGGTTAGCACGTTAAATTTTTCATCGAGCACGTTCTCTCCATAGGAGCGTGGGCGTGGGTATCGATACGACACGACTTTCCTCGAGAGCGAAATAACTTAACGACGGCGGAGAGACACGGATAGAATGAGGTGGAAGGATGGAGGAATGGGTATTTGTTGTCCTGTTTCTGTGAAACAGAAGGAGAGGAAAAATGGAACGTCGGAGATAGAAATTGGATAGAGAGGAGAATGTTGCGTAAATTGTTGGGGAAATTCAACACTAAGTTGAAGGTAGAATTCGTTTCTAAATATTTAAAATTGTGTTAAATGACCGAATTGGAATCTCGTTGCAACGCGATAAATCTAATTCGACCATTAAAATCGCTCGGTTAAATTTATCGTTTGTTCGAATCCTCATTAAGGTTTAAAGAATTGCATCCCGAAATATTCGAAGGGAGAAAGTGTGGAAAAATGGCTGACGGCTAGGACTCGGCGTGAAAGAATGAACCATCGAGCCAAGAGACCGAGCAAAGAATTCGCTGGCTACGCCCTAACAAAATTGTTCGCCCTTTCAACCTTCGGCTTTTCGCTACCTCTACCCCACAAAGGCATTATTCAAATGCGTTACTTCCATCGAAGTGGAATTTTTCTTACGGTGAAAATCGAAATCGAAAGATTCGTTAAATCTAATTCGTGCACCTTTGACAGGGAAATATTTTGAGAGAAAAAAGAATTCAATGCCCAGAGGGAGGATGTAATTTTAATTTTAATCTAAACGGCAATTTTCCTCTCTTGGTCAAAACCAAATTTTCGAACACCATGAATTTGTCGAATATTATATTCTCTTTGTTCGGAAAATAATTTCGTTTTTTCACACGAGCGTCGCTAGTCGAACGTTTATCCAGCCAAC
>NW_006263381.1:487902-497229 GCF_000469605.1 Apis dorsata
AGTCTAAACGTGCTGTTATTTATATATTTCGAGAGTTGGCATTTCGTGCATTTATTTATAAGAAAAATTCGTTTGATTCTGTGCGTGATTGTGTTTTTCGTGCGTGATAACAAAGATGTAAGAGGAGCATTTTCGGCATGTTTTACTTTTTTATTACCGAAAAGATAAGAATGCTGTTCAGACGAGAAAAAAGTTACGCGAAGTCTATAGAGAAAGTGTATCTACTTGGTATATCAACATGTACGCCAGTATCGAAACTGGTTTTCAAAATTTCGTTCCGATAATTTCTATATTCTAAAAGACAAAATAAAGGCACCGATCGAAGCAAACCGACAAATAACAACTCGAGAAATTGCTATGAAATCGAATTCGACTATTCGCAATCGCGTGAAACCAACTCGGTGTTTCATTGTCACGAAAAAAAAACGAAATTACCTTCCGAACAACCGAATAATATTGGAATAATAATAAGGTTGCTCGTACTGTTTCTCAACATCGTAACGTCGATCGTTTCATAGTGAAATATTCGTCCAATTATCATCTCCCATCGTTCTCCATCGACAACGTTCGCAAATCTTTGATAAACGACTGACTTGGCGATAAAAAAAAATAAAAAAAAGGGGGGGAGAAAATTTACAGGAACATTATCGCGGGATATTGCACCAAGATATAATCTCAATCTCGCATCGAGATATTATTGCGCGCTATAAATCCAAATCGTGCAGAAGGAAATTTCGTAACAGAATTTTATATCAAGAACGAGAAACTTTTCGTCGTTCGTTGTTTAAATTTTCTTATCGAGATAGTGCTATGACGTAAATTAAAAATCTAAAGTAAGTTATGATTCATTGGAGTGAATCGTGTTAGATATTAGAGTTATCGGGAAAATTATTTTTAAGGACGATGGAAAAAATCAAATCGAATAATTTTTTAAATTTTTCGTTGTGTGGATACAAGAGATGGAATGAAAAATCCATTTTTTCAAGGAGGAAAAGAGGAATAAATGAATGGAAGGTTCGTGTTAGATGGTCGGAAATAGAATTAAAAAAAAGAAAAAAAAAAGGAAAAAAAAATCGAGCATGTAGACGACTTACAAGGATTAACGCCAGTGCGTGACACGACGCTGTATCGGTTTTCTGTCCTTTTCGCGGTGGCCGTGTGCTCGTAACGGTGGCGCATATTTCATAACGAGAACAAGCTCGAGGACGTCGACCCGACGCAGAAAAATAAGAATGGCGCAGTCATTAGCGTGAAACATAGAAGATCATTTCCGTCCACGTTCCATCCCGCGTTCGCAAATGGGATATCGTGATAATGAGTTCGTCCTCCTCGCCCACTCCCTTCAAATATTTTCAATTTTATAATCACGCCTGATATTCTTTCTTTGCGATCATAAAAAGAGAAATCGCTGTTTGTTCATTTGTTCTCTCTCTTTAACGCGAAGAATGTACGAGGAAAATTATCGAATAATTATTTTTTTTCGTGATCTACAGAGACACTTGTGTAGAAGAATAAAAAGCCTTATTATATTCCATCTAATTATCTACCATACACGAATAACGTAATATTAATAAAACGTTCAAGATTGGTAATGTAAAAAAATGAATTTATGCTAATCCAACTTTGAAATAAATGGAAGAGATGAGAAAGGAAATTTTCTTATCCGATCGGAATATTTTAATTACGGAATACGTGCATACGCGATAAGAATATACAATAATGGAAATTACTTCGGATTACTTTCGCAATATTCGCGAAAAGATATTCGTTCCGTACGAAGGTATAATTGGCGTAAAATCGCCGAGCGCTCGGCTGGAATGGTCGTTCGCAACTGAACGTTGATCCATCGAACTCGCGTTTGCCTCTTTCTAATCGATTGCTCGCGTCGATGGCTCGAGCGCTTGTACCCAACTTCAAGGCGAATCGATCCCTTGCGACACCGCGTTCGATCGTATTCTAGAAGAATATGTCAATCGGATTGGAAAATCAACGATTATTCCCGAGTTTCCATTATAACGCGTATTTGTTGTTTCACGAATTTGACACGACGTGTGTGAGTAAAAACGATACGTACGAATCTAGGCTAATATTGTCTCGTTGAATTTTAACCTGTGAAACCTGTGAACGCCGTACAATTTTCCGGGAGAAGGAATAAGTTTTCTTTTTAAACTTAGGAAACAACGTTTTCTCGGTTTAATAGTCGGTGTCTGTTCGTACTGGATCAGGCTGAAGTGGTGACTTAATTAAAGTAATTACTGAAAGGATGGACTCGCGGCAACGATATCTCGAGGAACAATTGCAACGAAGGGAATCGGAAGCCTCGGAATTGCGTCGGAATCTTCACGAACTGAGCGGCAAGTTTTTCCAGCTCGAGCGAGCTTTTGAAATCAACTTGCAATCGCAGGCTCGCCAAGAAGTTGAGTTCAATCGTATGAAAGTTGAATACGAAGGTGAGTTGTAATAAATTTTGCTCTCGTAAAAAGTGAGAAAAAAGTTCACTTCTTTAACTCTGGCGTGTTGTATTATAATTTAAAAAAATTGATCGTCGAAACTCGAGTATTATAAAGCTTACGTACGAAACATAATAATATATAAAGTAAAAATAAATTAATATTTGATTATTGATAATTATTCGTGAATCTCCAATTTCCAACGATGTCCAAATCAATTTCCAATTCGACTGAATCGCGCAACTCAATTTCAATCATTAGCGATAAGATCGTAGCGTTGAGATCGATTACGATGTCGGTGAAGTTGCAGGATCTAATTATAGTAAGGATTATTAAGATATTAGATAGATAGGTAAAATGGATAGAGCTTTGATCATCGTGTTTCATAGTACGGTATTTGATTTCAAATATATAATTAAAATTTTCAGACTTAAAGTTATATAACTAGATTGCGGATTTTTATGCAAATTTCATTAAAGCACATTCAGAGAATGGAGAAAAAGTACGGCATTGAAATCACTTCTTGTTTTATCTCTCGATATCTCGATTGGTTGTTAGGATATAAGAATTTAAAATCTCCATATCTAATTTATAAATAGATTCCGTGATCTACATTTTTTTTTGAAAATACTAAAATCTTTCCACGAATTGCATATATTTTTCACTTGTCTGAAATTTGGAACAAGGATGGAAATGGTAAAAAATTAAAAATTACTCTTCTCTTTACACGATGATATCTCGGAAACCGGAAGTTATATCGAAATAAATGAAAAAGCGTTTTAAAAAGCAAAATCTCTTCTTTTTAACGATCGTTCATTCGTTGACCGGAAATTAATATCTTCGAAATTATAGCGGTTCAAAGTTTCTTTTAATTTTAATAGGATTTAATTCTATTCAAGATATATATTTAAAAATTATCTTTTCTTTTCACGATGATATCTCGGAAGTCGTAACGAGATGAACGAAAAAGCTTTTTAAAGCGTTTTAAGAAAAGTTTCCATGCTTCTAACGGTTTTTCACTCATACACCGGAAGTTATTATCTTCGAAATTACAGCAATTCAAAGTTTCGCTAATTTTAATACGTTTTTAATCTAGTTTTCTCAGAGAATTTTAGTAGATATTTTTTAATTGTCAATTACAAAAAAACAATTTAAAAAATATCTTTTGAAGAATCGCTCCTTTAAATTACGTTCACTTATTTTACACTGTTTTATCTACAATTGAATATCCTCATGTCGCTTATATGAAACATGCAAAAGATACGCAATATTAAAAATATTTGAATTTTTCATTTACGAATATTGAATTTTTTATGCTCGATCAAGAAATCTCTTGTTTGACGAACATTTTTCATTCAAAGTGATAGCGGATAATTTGTAAAATCAAATTTATGAACGAAATGAAATTTTATCCCTTGAAGAGACGATATAAAAGTCTTCGCACGATTTCAACCGAGGCAAAATATTCCCCTCATCTTCCCATTATCCTTTTCACATTGTTAGCATAAAGTGAATAATGGAGGACACATGGGAAATACGTATCAAGCGGCGTTAAAGAACATTCCGGAAATTCTACATAGCTCGTTAACACTAAATAGAACAGTCGAATTCTGCGAAGCATACTCAAATCGATTGATTCGATCGAATTATTCTCCGCAAAGGATGCGTTCTTCGAAAATTTATGAAATTCAATCCGATTGTCCGTTCGTCGTGTACTCACTTTGAACGTATTTGATATTTCAATATAAAAAAATGACTTTTTATTACGTATGACATTTCTCTCCAAATCCCATTTAAATCCTCCGTAAATTATGCAAAACAAGGACTTTCCTTTTTGCTTTTTCCGTTCCTTTTAAAGCCCCTTATAAATTTTATTAAAAGGGAAATTGAATCGAGGATAATATAGGATCGGACACCAAATTGAGTGGTCACATCTTTGGATTAAAATTACAAATTAAATTATTGAATATAAATTTCGAACATGTCACAAGATATTAACGAGATGCGATTTAATTTTTAAGTTTTCATGAAAAATTTGTAATTTGGACTGGAAAGAAACCGCGTAGCATATGAAATGAATAAACCACGTTGAAATGAAAACGATGAGAAACTAACGGTGATTTTCTTTTAGAGCTTCGGAAGCTTAACGTCGAGACTGCACAAGCGAGAACAAAACTGAGCTCGATATTAATGAATACGACAACCGAGAGAGATCATTGGAAAAATGCTTTCCTGCAGCAAAGAGGAGATATTAAAAGGTACGTTGCATTCAATCAAGCTTCGCTAATTCCTCTTTCTCTTTTACACGCGTTTTTTTTTCCCCCAGATATATCGTAAAAATGTCGGTCGAACATTTCGCGAATATTAATCAACCGTGAAAAAATATTTACTTTTTTTTTTTAGGACAAAAAGTTTCGAATCGAATCAAAGGAGAAACATATTCACAAAATTTTTTGCATTTTAATCGACTAAATGTATGGTTATATAATTCAATTTAATTTACCACGTCCACATACAATATTATATGTCGAGGGGAACGAAGGATCGAGTAAAAAATTCCCAACTTTGTCTCATTTGATCTCGGCAACTTAACCATCCGCGATATCTAATCCTCGAAATTTCTCAGTTTCTCGCTCCTCGTCGTCGCCGGAATTCCAATCTCAATTTTCATTGTCTGACGCGCGTAGTCACGACGCGCCAAAGATTCATCGAGTCTATCTCTTCTTCCCTGAATCAACGTCGCAATTCCGTGGACGCCTGCCGCGTGGAAGACGAATTTCAAAGTTGCACAAGAGTATAAGATTAATTAACATTCGCTGCATACGCCCTTCCTCGTGTTATACTCGATCCGTAACCCCCTCCATTAATCTCGATTACCCGATGAAACGAATATTTTCTATCGAGAATGAAGAGAGAGAGAGAGTGAGAGGGAAAAGAAAAGGCGCATTTCAAATGAAACCCGACGAACGAGGCATTGGCATTCGATCGATAGAGAATTCATGAAGGAATCCAATTGCGGGCTTGATGAATATAGGCAGAGAGATTCGCGCGATATATCCACGTGAAAAATGAACTGGGGGCTCTCAGGGTTTACACTTTCTCGTTCATCGGTGCTAAAATTTAAAAGCGCCAAACTCGATTTCGTTTGTTCGCTCGTTCATTCTATACGGGCGTGCACAATTCTGTACCTACAATTTTCTGTATTCATCGTAAATATTAAAAAAAAAAAAAAAACAAATATATGAACATAATGTGGAAAAATGTTCGATGTTCGATTCGAATATGGGTAGAATCTTTCGTTAAAAGAAAAAAATATATATATATCGTTGCGAATACGCAGAAAATGCGTGTTACAAAAATTTGGTGAACGTTTCGAGTAAAATTTTTTTTTTTTTAACGCGCGACTGTTTATAAATTTGGCACAAATAGTACTTAGGAATTTTAACAGGACAGATTTATTATCACTCTCCTGGGATTTTCCAATACCATTCGACGATGATGTTTTATTCATTCGAGGCACCAAAGTTTGAATATCAATAGAATCGTTCGTGTAAAAAGTAAATCTACGCGCATTCCTTGATGGAACGACGCGTTACGCGTTTACGGATCAGTCATCGATGCGATTATGGAAATTTAATAGCTTATTTACTTCGCGTAGATACACGTTGAACCATGATTAAATCGTTATCAACGGATTATTATACGGCTCTCTACGGTACAACCTCGATGAAATTGGATTTGTTTTCTAAATTCACTGTGTAATTAGAATTTGCGCGAATAATGCGAGTCGTATTGTTGGCCAAATTATATTGTTTACGAACAACTATTAATTAATTCTCCGACCGTTTTTTTTTCTTTTTTTTTTTACCATAAATTTAATACAAAATTCATATTTTTTGTAACAAATGATTTTTAAGTTCTCGTGCATAAAGCATTCAAAACTTTTTTAAGCTTATTTTTTCGAGATAATTAATGCCATTGTTGGAAAGAAAGAAAAAATCCAAGCTCACTCGCCACTGATCCTTCAACTCGACACGAATTTTCTCTCACTTTAAATCCATCTTATTTATTCGTCCCAGCGAAACCATTCGTCCACTAACCAAGTATCGTTTTCTCTAATTAGGAAAGGTGTCTGGTTACTTCTTTTTCAGCTTAGGAATCCTCTGCCTTTTTTCCCAGAGCCACTCGTGAGAGTTGACGGTCAATCATAATTAACAACAATTTCGCCTTGGCTGTTCCACCTGGAAAATCGAAACGAATCCATTCGAAATTTCTTAATTAACGAGCTCGCTTATTTCGAACGCTTTAATCCTCGAAAGAACGCGCTGTGTCGAATTTACATTTCGACGATGGCCATGTATCCAATTTATAACATTATTTGTCGAGGAAGAACGACACGAAACCCCTCCTCTTTTTGTCGCCTATTTTCCCTCTTTTGATTGATTTACGCCATTGCCATGCTCGAATATCGGCAAATAAATAGGGTTATCGTATTAGGGTTGCGCGAATCCCTGTATAAATTGTTGTCAATTATCGACCAAATTCGAAGAGTTATGCGACCGATCGTTGACGAGAATAACGCACGAAGGTTTTCATGAAACTCTCTTGAAACCCTCCCTTGGATCGAGTTATAATATATTTTATAATATATCTTATTCTGAGAAGGATGGATTGAAAAAAGTAAAAAAAGTAAAAAAAAAATGATAACAATGTAGCAAATTATGATTAGTTTCTCAAAATTTCAAAATTCGAATTAATCGGGGTAAAAGGATGCATTTGAATATTAATGAGTATTGTATTTCAAAGTCAGAGTTATTGTTGTTCTTATATATGCTCACGTATGGTAACGTGAGGCATGCGATTTGCATACTAACGGTGATCAGTGAGGCACTTCGAGCATAACGAGACCTCTAATATCCTAATGCACGTTATGACTATGTATAACTTATGTTCGTTAGTTTCACGTGACTTATTAACATAATGATCTACTATATTTAAACTACGAAATATGATCGATAAATATTTATTTCAATAGCGATTTCAATAGTATTTTCGTTAAAGCGTAGCTTATTAATAAATTTTTGAGCTACGAGAAATGCGATTCGTTTGAAAGCCTTTAATAATAAACGAGAAAGATGTTTCACGAAGAGCTGCGATTGTGGAAAGATGGAATAGCACTTTACAAATAATACTGACGAAGGTAAAGAGAAAGTAAATTACGAAAACTTTTTGTCTTCGTAAAAGTCCGATAGACTTTCTTTTATTACTTTAATATTATTTATTTTTATTCATAGTCGATCAAATTTCTCGATCTATATATATCTTGAAACGATAGAAAAAAATAATATTGCAGTTAAAACATGGAATATAATTCAATTTTCAATCTGTTTCGTATTAATTTTTCTAATTTCCAATAATCTTCAAATTTTTTGAAAATTTACTATAATAACTTTTTAACTTAATCCCACGTAGTCACACCACGTACATATAGGTCGCATATTTCACACTAATGGCAAAAAACCATTTAAAGGTATTGCTTACGTTTTAAGCTTTCAACCACGATACTAAAAACCTTAGAAATACCTTAATATTGCAAGTAATAGCTATAATCTGGACAAAATATGATTCCATTAAAGGCGCCCAAACCATGCATTACTATATTTCAACGTCAAATATCAATAAGTTCGCATTTAAGATCAATTTATGCTCCAACATATTAGATTCGATCTAAAAACTAAAAAAAAAATAAAATAAAATTGATTTAAGATATATTTTAAGTAACTAATTGAATTGTGTAACCTCAAAATTTAGTTATTAACGTTTTTAACCGCGCCCGATTATTGCCGAAGTGAAATACGGAACGATACGAAAGTATATCTGATCCGATCTCTTCCGAACTTTTACGATCCGTGCCGAAGTTCGAATTCCCGAGTTACAGAGCGATCATTCACGTGCATTTGTGTTTAAAAGCA
This sequence comes from Apis dorsata, assembly GCF_000469605.1. Classification (NCBI taxonomy): domain Eukaryota; kingdom Metazoa; phylum Arthropoda; class Insecta; order Hymenoptera; family Apidae; genus Apis; species Apis dorsata. The sequence continues at coordinate 496,325 of NW_006263381.1, forward strand.
AACAAACGAATGAAAGAATGACGATAAGCTCTTGAATTAGCCACATTTACGAACACTACTGCAATAATGGATTACTGTAAAACGAAATTCTCGGTTGGATTAAGTAGAAAGATAAATTAACTTCTATTTGCCATTGAATTTTTCTTAAGTGGCCGTAATAGCGAACTCGAGGACAAATCGTGAGAATTCAGAATTCCTATTCCAAATCCTTAAATCGTGACAAATGGCGAATATATACATGAACGTGTGATCATTAAAAATAATTTATCTTTCTGTTCTAGCTCCATTTTAACATTATCGATTTATGTAGGATGTAATGAAAATTCCATTTTCTGTATAACAACTGCAACTCATCCTTGATTAGATATCGATTATTTCTTATCAAAAATTGAATATCGGTAACTTATGTTTCCCACGAGACACATCACCATATGATTACATTATTTTCCTGTCTCTATCTCTTGACTTTCGGGAAAGAGACTTTGATCATAATTCCGAAATTTATTTAATCGCATCTAATTCGTGATTATACGACTGATAATAATAATAGTTAAGAATAATTTAAATAGAGAATAAAAATCAAATATTAGGGAGAATTTATAATATCAAACAGGCTTATAATCTAAATCGAAATCAAAATGATTCCTCGACTTTTCTCCGCGACGAGGGTAAGATAATAAATCATTTTAACGAGGGATAATTCTTCGCGTGAAATCCGTATGGATTAAAGTTTGATAAAGAGCGCGAAGATCCTTCGAAATAGATATATATTACTGAACCGTGTTGCGCCTTCGAAAATTTCTTTTATGCCATTAATCGCGCGATAGCTAGACGAGTGAAAATACAATATCGTTCGAAATAGAACGATAAAATACAAAAAAAAAAAAAAAAAAAAAAAAAAAAAA
>NW_006263381.1:497453-500237 GCF_000469605.1 Apis dorsata
ACACGTGGAAAAGGAGGTCACCGTTTTTATTCGCGACTCGATATCCTTTCGACGTCGCGGAATTAATACGTTGTATAAACTCTCTCTGCAACTAATCTGCGATACCTTTCGAGCCAATTTCCGATAAAAGAACTTGTTACTCTGTCGAGTTGCACACGATCAATGATCAATTATCGATTTATCTATCGTCAAATATTATAAACGATTCTTGTTAAGATTATTATTGATAATATGGCCGTCTCAGAAAGATTGAGAATACATATGGTATTACGATGAATATTTTCCACTTCTGCACTCGATTATAATAGTTGTCAATACATTATAAGATAATATTATTGATCGCTTATACGAGTCTCTCCATTGTTAAATTCTATCGACAGTGTATTAACATTAATATATTTTATATATTTAGCGCACGGATGAATTCTATCTACTTGTGAAGATGCATAAATTCTCAGAAGAACTCTTTGCTACATTATTACGTCGAAATTTCGCAATGAATCAAAATAACTGTGTATAATTAAACCGATTTCGAGGTTAATTGGTGGATCTTTTTAATTTTCGAGGATCGACGGTTTTAATAATCGTGCTTCAAACTCCTCGTTCTCATTTCCATTCGAGATTAATATTTTCGTTGATTATTATGATCCGACGAGTCACGAGCCGCCATGCAAATTCACTTATTTCACTATTAAAAAAAAAAAAAAAGAAAAAAGTAATTGAAATTCGACGAGGAAGATTTATAGAATCTTTGGCGACGATTGAAGTTTTAAAAACAAGCTTGTAATCTGCTTCCCTCGATTTCCTCGCCACCTTTCCACTTTCTTCGCCAGTTTTTTTATTTCTCAAACTTTTCTCTTCGCCCCACGCTCGTTTTCCGCCTTGTCTCCTCGGATACAAGGGAAAAAATTCGGGGAAATTTTACGATGTTGCCGCTTTTATACCTTATATCTGAATAACACCAGTAATAACGGTATAAAAAATTTATACCAATAGTTGCCTCTTTACGATCTAATAATCCACTAAATTCTTCTCTCTACTTTCTTTTACGTGAATCTAGAATTTTATACGAGAAGAATTATTAAGCGCGCGCTTGTCTGTGTGTATCTTCTCTATATCGACTGTAAACTTTAATCCTTTGCGCTCTTTAATTTTTTTTTTTTTTTTTTTTAGCAACAACTTAATTCATTTACATTTAAAAGGGTCTAAAAAGAGGATTTCAATAAAATATCGTGTATTACAAAGTATTTGAAAAAAAAAAAACATTTTAAATTATTTTGAAAGTCTCGACATTGAGGAGTTGGTGTAAGAAATATGATGTGTGACATAAAAGTCCTAAGGGTTAACTCGTCTCGAAATATCTTGGCATACGAAGCTAACGATTTCGATTTTCGATTCGATTGAGCTCGAATAACCTCTCGAGTCAAATAATTCGATTCGTTTTACGTGTCAGGAAAAGCTAGGAAGGAGGATTTGTATTGTTGTTCCATTCGTCTCGGTCGATATAAATTAATCCAATCCGCGTGAAAACTTTCGTGGAAACTTTATTGGAAATTTGTTCCCGATATATATATATATTTTTTTTTTTTTTATAAGATTTGGGAAATGGAATGTAGCGACGAGGGGGGGTTAGAATTTCGAATCTCGATTGGGTTGTGGGAATAATAGAATCGAAAGAATTATATGACGATAGCTATCTCGATACGAACGTTTCTGAAGTGACTGAATTTTCATTTTTTTCATAGTTAAAAAAAAATGTGAAAAACATATTGCTCAGATCAGTCGTCATTTTTTTTTTTTTTTTAAGATTTGGGAAATGGAATGTAGCGACGAGGGGGGGTTAGAATTTCGAATATCGATTGAGTTGTGGGAATAATAGAATCGAAAGAATTATATGACGATAGATATCTCGATACGAACGTTTCTGAAGTGACTGAATTTTCATTTTTTTCATAGTTAAAGAAAAATGTGAAAAACATATTGCTCAGATCAGTCGTCATTTTTTTTTTTTTTTGTAACTATTCTTTTAAAATTGATTTTTAAAACTGATTGTCACTTCTTGCATCCAATAATTATACGTAACAACGATCGATGTTAATCAGATTTTTCGTTGGTCGATTGATTCAATTTCTTCGTTCAACGATCAACCCATCCATCCAGTTACAGTCGCTTCGCATTCGTTAAATCGATCGCTTTTGAAAATTAATCGCTAAGCAAATCAATGAACGAATGAGAAACCCAGAAGATTAATTAAACAAAGCGCAACATCTGTGCGTAAATTTACTCGTTAGTCGAATAATTATTCGCATAGTCTGAATAATCGATATCCATTCGTTGAACAAAATTTCACTTATTTCACCGATCCGAAATTCACTGGCTGAAATTCAATGCCGATTCACGCTATATTGCTAATCAACAACGCGATACGTTCATTTTTCCGATATCTAAACCCTAATTGAGTTTCTACAATCGATGTGACATTGAATATAATTCACTTGGCTTATTCGTATTTGTGTTAATAATATCGAGTAAAATTTGATCACAAAATTTGATCATCATCCAAGTGGATCCGCAATTACTCGAATTTTTGACAATCAATGAGAATCGCTGTATGAAAAGTATGAAAGAAGCATGAAATTTACTTTCAATTTGAATTTATTGAAAAATGTTCGCCGTTTATTCTTTTGATAAATATTAGCTTGAAGGATCCAAAGATGGATATATATATATATATATATATNATCCGTTTCTTATGCGAGAAGCATAAAATTTTATCGAAAGATA
>NW_006263381.1:500253-502557 GCF_000469605.1 Apis dorsata
TATATTTAAAAGAATTAAGTGGTGCGCTTTATTGACAGATATTTTTGTCAAGTGGGAAAAAATACGACGGAAACGCGTTTGATAAAATGGCAAAGAGAATTTCAAATAAATTTCCATCGTTTCGATGAATTCAATTATTTTATTTTTCATTATTCTAGATAATAAATTGGAAATGTAGACATGTAAAGTTATTTAAAAAAAATTATATTGCGTCAATGTACAATAAAAATAATTATCATAAATTTTTATATAAATAAAAAACATCATTGAAATAAAAAAAGGATTTAAAAAAATTCAAAAATCGAAAATCAAAGAAAATATGTAGAACCAAAAAAAAAATGACAGAAGATAAAAAAATATGATCCCCAAAAAAACTGGAAAAGGAAAAAGCTCTAAAATACTATTGATCAATACTATTGATGATTAAAAAAAAATCGTGCCAAGATAAAAAGTCAACGACACGTGTAAAATTAGGAATCTATATTTACTATTATATTTACTCTCAATTTCAAATTAACACTTCAAATTCAACATCTTCGTTAAATCTCGACAAATTTAATTTTAATTCTCGGCACACGTGCGATTGTTCTCGTTAAAATCAAATAATCAACTGCGAAATTTTTATTCTATTTCTCTCTTCATCCCCTTTATTGATAGAAACATCTTGACTCGTGTCGCGCAAGTGGAAATGATTATGTTCCTCGATGCAACGTCACGAGTTTCGTGGCTCGTGTAACGATAAATCCAGTGTCACATGGAATCGGACATTTATCGCATTCGAGGAGCAACAGCGACAACACTATCGCGTGTTCATAGATCGTCATCGATCACTCGGTGAAAATCATATTCTCGTATACTTCTCGTATATTCCAACAGTGTGTTGCAATTTCCACGTTTATATACACGTATATAGATATCAGAGTTTCAAAAAATCTAGAGAATAATTTAGTTAGTTATATGCACCTTGGTCCACCATGGTATATGGTTTTCTCCATAAATGAAAAATCACATTTGTTTCGAGTAACATTTGTTCGAATTACTTCTTTTTTGAACCAACGAAAAAGGTATAAAAAATTTGTATCTCGAAAAAAGGAGTATTATATACGAGTTTTTGAATATATAAATATATATATACCAAAAAAGGAATAATAGAGTGGAATAAAAAATTTATTTCGTTTTATCTCTTCACATCTGTTCAATTTATAAATCGTGGATTAAATTGCGAATGGCGGCAAATTGTCTGGTGCGACATTATTTCAATCATTTTAATTATTCGTAGATAATTATACGAAGTGAATGGGGTAATTATCGAATTGAAACTCTCGTCTCGTTGAATCTCTTTCCACGTTTGACCCGATACGATTAGGATCATTGATTATTAAATCGATAAAATCGATTTTTATTCTCGAGCAAATAAATTGATAAAATAACAATCGTTTACACGGATTATACACGGTCGAGTAGGTTTGTCGAATGATCTTACGCATTAAATAAATCGCGTGATTAACAAGAGAGTTGTATAATTTTATCGAGTGTTATCCGATGTTGAGCAAACAAATCGTTAAAACATCGGAAAATCAAGTGAAAATGCGTTTAACGTAAGAGGGGGACTTATTTTAGACGCGTGCATGAAATGTATTTTTTTAAATTTATTTTCAAGTCGGATCGATATCGAAAATAATTAAAAAAATTAACCGTGACGAATTAAATTTATCGCAAAATTCGTGTTTACATTCCTCTCTGTATGAAATAATTCTACGCGTTGCAATTTATAAAATTCAGATATATAACGTAACTGTGTAATAAATTTTTCTTTCGAGTAACAAAAAAAAAAAGCGAGAAGATTGACAAAAATGAATTCGTGAAAAAAATCGTGAAAGAAGAAATTTTGTTGAAATTACAATATATCCTTGTTCCACCACGTCAATGTACACTTCCAATTATGAAATTATATTCGAAGCAATGATCGCGTTTTGCGAATGATGGAGATAAAATTTGATCCCTCTTTGCGCGAAAATTCATCGAAATGTATATAGTGTACGTGAAGTATACGAATGAGATGAGCAACTGAATAGTTCATCGATCTCTCTTCGAGCACTTTACGCTTTCTGTCTCGAGTTTGCTCGTTCATCGATCTAATATTCATAGCATTGCAAATAATTTCAATTGTCCCACGAATGCTACGCACACGAGCCATTTAATATTTGAAGAGAGATTAGATGGCCAATCGAACAAACTCTTGGTAAAATTATAGAATTACTATGACTGAATGAAATAAAATTAGAGAATATTTTTTTTTTTTTT
>NW_006263381.1:502768-505434 GCF_000469605.1 Apis dorsata
ACTCTTCAGGGATGGATTATATAGGACTACAAAGCATCGTTACTTTCAAAGTAACGAGAAAAATAAAATATTTTCAACGCTTCGAGCTCTTTGTTTTTAAAAGATTTTTATAAGAGTTCTTCAACTGGACTTTAATTTTTCTTCTAGAATAATTTTAGTGTTCCAGTGAAAAGGTTAATTACATCATTAGTATCATTCCAATAGTATCATTCCAATGGAATGCTTTTTCCTTGATATCTTACTCTAATTCTATATATCACAATTTTCCACAAAAATAAAATAAAGTAAAATAAATTCTTGGAAATCGCGTTATCGAAGCAATGGAAAAGAATTTTTCTTTAACATTGTCCGAATATTGTTAGAAGATAAACTCGTTCTCGCCTCGTTCGTGGCGGAAAGAACACATCTCTCGCCATTACCGGAAGTTCAAGATCAGAAATCTGAAATGGAAATGAGATTCGATCCATCCACGATTTTATCGTTGAACACCTCTCTCTTTCCCTCTCTCTTTCTTCGTGATTATGATCGAGAAAGAATCGTTGAGAGGACACAGAATAAACGTCTCCTAAGACCTCCAATTACTTTGGAACGGAATGGATCAGGTTTCCAATTTACTGGTTAGGTCCCCTCCTTTTTGCCTTGGATGGAATTGCTCGGTCGCTTCGATCACTCTCGCCCTTTTGTTTCGTCGAGGTTTACGAAAATATTTCACCTGTTTGATGAAATATAATGAAGCGCGTGAAGAGAGAGAGAGTAATTTTTCAAATGGTATTGATCGTCGATTTCGATAAAATTTTTCTCGAAATATTTTATTACGAGGGGATGAAAAATATTTTTGCAGTAGAAGTAAATATTGCGATTTTATTATTATTATTATTATTATTATTATTATTATGAAAAAAAGAGGCAAGAATTTTTGACGGATAAATTATATCAAAATCGCATCACGAGCGAACGAATAAATAGATAGAAAGTGATAGAAAGTTGGCGGAAATTTTGCGTGCGGCACGATAAAAGGAAATGAATGATTTTTTATATCGTAAGAAACTCGTAAAATTTATTGGCGTGTTAATAAAATTTCCAATGATCCGCGCGAAGATATTTATTTGACAAGAGCGGGTAAAAAGTAATAAGGATAAAAGAAGCGGTGAAAGATCAAGCGTTTTAAAAATTTCACTTTGCGATTATTATTACTCTCTTTGTACGTGTACCGTGAAATTTGCATCGTGTATCAGCCTTCAAGCTACGTCATGTTTGTGACAACGTTGAAAGCTTGCGGTGGTTTGTTTGATAGACAGGATGCTGCAGACAGACTTGTAAGGTGGATCAACAACCGCCTTAATGTCAACTAATTTGATGCATAGGGCCTATCTACGGGGAAATTCGAACTGAATATAAAGCAAACTTTAATACCGGCCTTATCCATTATTATTATCCATTATATCGAGTAATAATAACGTGGTATAACTTGATATCGATTATTCAATTTTTTTTTTTTTTTTCAGAAAAATGAACGAACCGATTTTCTAATTCTTTTGTCAAATATCCTTTCTCTACGATTCTCCAATTTCTTTTAAAAACATTTACGATTATTTATCGATTTATATATATTTTTTCAAAACATGAACATTTCGTTTATACCACTTCTCCTTTTCGCCGCAATAAATCTTATCGATGGATCATCGATCAGATAGAATTAGATTTAGAATTTTTGAATCTTAGAAACGATGGATAATCCAGGATCGTTGCTAAGATTCTTCTGTGATAGGTATCACGTCAATGGAATAACGAGTTGGTAACTCATCCCCCGATGATGTAACTGAGATTGCGGTATCTCTCGAATGTCGCTACCTTGTTACGACATTCCCATTGTTAGCAATCGTGGCTCGATTCCCTTCGATATTACGATCAAATTGTAACCGAGATATTTATGATGTACCAATATAAATAAGAGGTACTAATTTACCTTTCTACTTGTCTTCCTCGTTTAATGATTCACACGATATAATTTCTAAGTTACTTAAACGTAATATTGTGCATTTTGAAAAAGAATTATTCCAATCAATACGTGTTATCAAATATTGCAATCAAGTTGTAATTGAGCTACAATTTATCTATGCGCAATGTAATTGATTTTAGACGTAATATTATGCATTTTGAAAATTATTCTAATCGATATTCCAATCGAATTATAATTGATATTGATTACTCAATACACATTTTTTTTTTAGAATTAACGAATCAATTGATTTTATAATTCTTTGTCAAGTATCCATTCTCTACGATTCTCTAATTTCTTTTAAAAATCACATTCACAATTATTTATCGATTGAATTTTCAAAATATGAATATTTCGTTTATATTATTTCTCCTTTTCGTTGCAATAAATCGATGAATCATCGATCAAAGAATTATAATTGAGATACAAATTTACAGTGTATTCTATTTATCTTTGTCTCTGTTTGCACAATATAATTCGAATCGTTTCGAGAGATTAAGATATTACGCATTTTGAAAAAGAAATATTGTAATTAAAATAATTGATATGCAACTCACGATATACTTTTCTATTTATCTTTCTCACATTTACACAATATAATTCGAATCGTTTCGAGTTTAGACGTAATATTATGCATTTTGAAAAAGAATTATTTCGATCAATATTC
>NW_006263381.1:505444-508700 GCF_000469605.1 Apis dorsata
ATCGAATTGAGATACAATTTACAGTGTAGCTTTCTATTTATCTTTCTCCCTGTTTGCACAATATAATTTGAATCGTTTCGAGTTTAGACGTGATACTACGCATTTTGAAAAAAAAAAAATATTGCAATCAAATTATAATTGAGATGCAATTCACGCTATAGCTTTCTACTTATCTTCTACTATCTTTTTCACATTTATACAATATAATTTGAATCGTTTCGAGTTTAGACGTGATATTACGCATTTTGAAAAAAAAATATTGCAATCAATTTATAATTGAGATGCAATTCACGATATACCTTTCTCATATTTACACAATATAATTCAAATCGTTTCGAGTTTAGACGTAATATTATGCATTTTGAAAAAGAATTATTTCGATCAATATTCCAGTCGAATTGAGATACAATTTACAGTGTAGCTTTCTATTTATCTTTCTCCCTGTTTGCACAATATAATTTGAATCGTTTCGAGTTTAGACGTGATATTACACATTTTGAAAAAAAAAAATATTGCAATCAAATTATAATTGAGATGTTTCTTACATTTACAGACAATATAATTTGAATCGTTTTGAGTTTAAACGTAATATTACGCATTTTGAAAAAAAATTGAAAAAATTATTTCGATCAATACGTGTTATCAAATACGTAAATATTGCAATCAAATTATAATTGAGATATATGTTTCTATCTTTCTCACAATATAATTTGAATCGTTTCGAGTTTAGACGTGATATTACTATATTTTGAAAAAGAATTGTTTCAATTAATATTATTTCAATAATATTGAAATCAAAATATTGCAATCAAATTATAATTGAGATATATATGTTTCTATCTTTCTCACAATATAATTTGAATCGTTTCGAGTTTAGACGTGATATTACTATATTTTGAAAAAGAATTGTTTCAATTAATATTATTTCAATAATTATTTCGAAATTATTTATTCTTTACTTGCCTGAAGTAATTATCCTCTATGTACATAAAACACCGTGCTAAAGGGGATAGTAATCGCGAAATTCGACAATTACAAAATATTGTGTAACGCGAATTAGTGATTGGGACAAATAATATATATATATATCATTCGTGATAGAGTAGTTTAAATTTACCGTAGAGCGTTATGTGTAGTTATTAATAATGTAATGAATAATTTATAGGCGTCATAAACTAACATCAAACAATCCTGCAGTGAAATGCATATGAATGAACAAAATGTGGTACCGAAAGTGAGTGTTAAACGAACCGTGTTATCCTTTCCGTGAAACGGAATTGAAAATGCGTACCACCTCTAATTAGACGACAAATAATTAAACTAAGTCGAGCCGTAATATGATCACTATGATAATAATCGAAGAATCAATCGTGATATGATTGAAATACAAATAATATTTATTATTTGTATTTACATATTAATTATAAGTAATTAATAACTGAAGAGAGAAAGTTCATTTTATTTTAAATTCAATTACGAAAATTGCAACTTTGCTTTCAAACGTCATCATCATCGTCCTCGTTTATTTTTCATTCATTTTTCTCCTCGTTCGTGTAATTATTTTCGTATTTGTTAATGCTCGCAATCGATATCCTTATTAGTATAATTACTTCCTCTGTGCCGAAATTTGAGGAAATGGAGGTTTCGAAATAAACTTCGAAAGGGTGAACCTTGAACGATGCTCTTCGTTGATCGCGGATATTCAAAGTTTAATTCGCGTTCAATCTTGGAAATCCGCGTCATCAAATTGTTCAAAGATCGATATGAAAAGAAAAATTTTCGGAAGATTTAAAAAAAAGAAACGTAGAAAGTTTCTTTTGTAAACGAATTTTCAAGTCTCTGAATTATCCATCCACTCTTAATATCGCCTCTCGGATATTGGAGACGTTTCAAACTTTATAATGCACTTCCATCCCTCATCAAGAATGCCGTGGAAAATATGGTAGACATGTTGTTGGAATAGAAATTAGAAAGTTTGGGAAAAGTTTACAAGCCTCGAGACCCGAGGCTCTTGTCGGTGTTGTGATAACATTTACAAGTTGAATCCATTGCCATTCTTCGAATCATTATTTTTAGTCTTTTAAAAACAGTACACGATAGCAATAATCCTCACAAACTTCTTCTTCTTTTCAATTTTAAAACTGCGAGAGAAATTGGCCGAGCAACGTGCATCGAAAGAACGAAAAGAATTATTTTTCTCACTTTTGTGCTGTTTAAAATGCTGGTTAAAAATGCTCTGTTTAAAAAAAAAATCTTTTCTCCTCTCCCCCCCTCCTTTATTTTTACCTTCCAATGAAAACAAAATGCGATGAAATAATAATTGAACGAAATTGAAAGAGAATGCTCGCTTGGTTCTCTGATTACAAAATGTACGTGAAAAGTACGTTTTTTTTTTTTATAAAAAACAATACAATTTTCATTCATTTTAATTCATTTTTCAATCATCGGAACACTGAAATGGACGAAGAATATAAAAAAAAAAGACAGAGAGAGAGAAAAATTGTAGATTGAATCAAATCGATCTACAATCCGTTCCAATCATATTTTACGAAATCCTTCGTAAATGAGATCGTGGAACAACGATCTCAATTTCGAAATAGGATTTTTAAGGAATTGCGTTAGACGAGGAAAAGGGGGAAGGAAAATAAGGAGCAAGTAGACTCCCCCTTCCCCCCCCCCCTATTCTCGTTTTTATTCGATACGTCAATATGTCAAACGTGTCGAGAATTATATCGTAGATTTATATATACCGAACATGATGTGCACATTGTCGCATAGATAATCGTGCATATTGATAGATATAATGGAAGCAAATTTACAATTCGATACCGAAGCGTGGGATCAAATTCTATCTCGTCATTTACCGTGTATTTAAGTACAATTCGTGTAAGGGATTAATCGGTTTGTTTTCAGAGAGAAAATCGGATGGGGCAACGCGATGGACCTAGTTAAACGGGAATGCGAGGATATTTTGAAACAGACTCGAGAAAGTGCGGAGAAACAATTTCACGAAATAGTCGAGCTGTACAATGAAACCAGAGAAAAGGTATTTGGAGGAAAGAAATTTAGTAAAAGTTTTGCTTCAATCGCTGTAACGATCGCAATGAAACTGAATTTTTGAAATAGAAATTCGAGGGGAGGAAAAAATTAACACTGAACGTTCAATCTCGATGTATATGCCTTTTCTTATTTATTTTATCGCATTTTCTTTTTTTTTTTTTTTTTAATTATTAAATCTGAGAGAATATTTCGCAAA
>NW_006263381.1:508882-516042 GCF_000469605.1 Apis dorsata
AACACAGTTCACAATTCTTTTCTCAGAAAATTTATATATACCAGAAAAGAAAAGAAAATTAATATATCATAATACAACGATAGTATTCTTCGTAATAAAGAGAGATATTCGAATTTTCCTTGACGGATAGTTGGAGGAGAAGGGGGGAGAGAAAAAGTTTTGGATGCAATAGAGACGGTACATGCGCCGTAAACCGACATCAAAGCACTTTTTTAATTGATATGCATTCAGTCCAGCGTTGTAGCCATCCTTTCTACAGGCTGCGCATCGTAAAATGTGTGCGCCCTTTGAAACGTCGCCTTTTTCATACGCGAAATCGAACTTGTCGCCTTTTCGTTCCCTCTTGAATATGCAGCGGCCGCCAGGCATCGAGTTTCGACTGGGCCAGGTACACAGACTTCCACCAGCTTAAATTACGCTTTTTTTTTTTATTCTGACTCGCTCTGCGATCCTCTTAATTTTACCGTTAAGTTTTTATTTATTTCAGTACGAATAATACACATTGGAATGGGCTAAGTTAATGCGTATTTAAATATCTCTATATAACGCCTTATCTTATTTATGATCTACTAATGATCGTTTTTTAAACGTTTGTTTGCCTATGTTATTCTCCAAAGATATGGAAAAAAACAAATATAGAATTTTATTACTTTAGAATGATGCAACTTTGTCCCGAGTTTGAGTCATGCAAGAAAATAAAGATATCGAAGGTAAAGTAGGTATCCTATTTAACCGGTACATCCTACATAAGTGGTGCTCGCTTTTCGTTTACGATAAAAAAGAAAAAAAAAAGAAGAAATGGTAGTAGCTGTTTCATAAAACGTAATCATAAAACGAATTTGTCGCTGAAATTTCTTCGTGTTCTTAACCGTGCTCGATGTAATTACTGATAAAATATTCTCGAGTTCGTTTGTAATAAGTGGAATACAATCAACGTCGGTGTAAAAAGATTTAAAGTTAATCAGTTGCTATCAGTTTATCGTTGAGAAACTGTTCAGAAGCGTCCTTAAAGGGAATCTCCCTGCGGGAAAGAGAATTCCGTTGGCAAGAATTTCGTGGAATTTCAGAACGTATTTTCTTTCGCGTAAAAAGCACATCAGCCAAAGGTCTTTCGTAATTTCTGTAGGGAGCACGTCAAACGCAATTATCTTTATCTACGAGGGACAGATACAAGGATGGAAAAAAAAAAAAGAAAAGAAAATTGCAACTGATCATCTATTAAGTTAAATCGAATTTTCTAGATAAATCTAATTCAATTTTCAAACAATTTCATTTGAAGAACTTATACTCTTTTAGATTGTAAAATGAAACTTTTTTAAAATCTTCTTCTTCTTTCGTAAAAAAAAATTACAAGTGACCATTTATTGGGATCAAATATCAATAATTTTCTAAATAAATCTAATTCACGATCGAATTTTCAAACAATTTGATTTTTCAAGAATTTGTATTCTCTTTTGCTCTAAGATGAAAATTTTCAAAATCTCGATTTTCTATATTAAACGTTCCCGCGAATTGCGTTGACTTACTCGATCCACAAAGTTTTTATTGCTGCTCTACATTGTTCTCGGAACATTCATTAAAGCCAAATTTAACTTTCCAAGTTGAATCTTCAATACAAATTACCTCTCTACCTTATTTTACGTTATAATATCTTGACGATCTTTTCGTGTTATAGTTAAACTTCTGTCTAGTTAAATAGAAGTAAATATCATCCTAATTTTAGTTCTTGTTTTTATAACTTATAATAACTGGTTATACAGTCAGTTATATAAATAAGTATTTTATTCACTGCTTCCAACATATAACGACTTTTCGTTATATTTCATTTTCAAGATATTAAACTTTCAAACGTGAAATGAAAACAATATTCATCAGTGTCAGATATACAATTTTTTAATAATCACAGCAATGAAATCTATTTCTGTATTGATTTAATATTTACGTCACAGGATAATTAAAAGATAGTACTTGAAAAAAAGTTTTAGAAAAATAGGAAACTTTATTTAAAATTTTAAATTCAATTTTTATACCACTCCTTTGTAAAAATTAATATCTCCATTTTTTCCTCTCGTGATTTTCACCAGAAAAAGAAATCATAAAATATAAAAAAGTATCTCGATACAGAGAGGAATTTTACATTATCAAATTGCAACATTGTCATTCATCATAATTCTATATATCCATCTTTCCTTCCTCCAATAATTAATATCAAATTAATATCAAAAGTACCCTTTCTCCTCCACGTGATATCGATCTTTCGCATTTCTCTCACAACAATCATCCATGCTTTTCGTTCATTGCATTCTCAAGGAATAACGAGCTCGCGTAAAACGAAATTGACGTTAAATGTTTACGATCAGTTCCATTAATTTCGCCTGAAAAGTGAAATTCTAGCAACGTGTTCCCCTCGTATAAATTCTAAATCGTGGAAACTAAAATCGGTACACGGGTTGTTAAATGATGTTTCATGTTTTAATGAAAATCACGTTACATCGTGAAATTGTGGAATAATAACTTAATAGTGGAGTCGCCGTATAAATGGTTTATTAATTTTAAATTAATAATTAAATTAATGGTTAATTAATTTCAAACGGTAAATTAATTCTAATTTAATGGCGAAAAATTACTAAAAGATGGATCGTTGATGGAAAAGAAAATTCATTTTCAAGATATAATTCTGAAAAACTCGAGACGATTAAAGTTTCGACGAAGATAAAAGTTTAAATAAAATATAAAAAATACATATTTTTCCATTTCATAGAGAGTAAATATTTCTTTTCAACAATATCGAAAAAACGAATCTTTTAAACGAATTTTCCTTTTTCTAAAAAAAAAAGAAAGAAAACTCTTTATTTCGATCCTTGTTTAAACGTGTTAAAGAAGTAATAAATTTGAATCGTATATCTAATTATCTCGACGATGATGTTTACGATGAAACTTTATCCGAAATCATATTACCAGAATTTTCGCGAAACACAGTTACAGAAAAACTAGTCATCCGAGAAAAAGTTTCGCATTTCGAAACTCGCGATTCGTTTGAAACGCGTGTTTGTCGCCAAGTTTTCCCGATTCGTTGTATCACTTGCAAAATTTGGATCGAATTGGAAGAATTATAGCCGCCGTTAACCTCATCGTTTTACGGATCGGATCGAATTTCGAGTCAGATTCCACGATTTATTCGACGATGATTCGCAATGAGGGGGGGAAAAAAATAATAATAATAATAAAAATGAAAAGATTAAAATTCGAGAAAAAAAGTGAAAATTGAATTCCATCGAGTGATAAAAATTCCGTATTGGTGATTTTTTGTTGTAATAGGTGAGTCGATTGGAAGGGCAGGTAAGAGAATACGAAGATCTGAAAAGGGAGCACGAGAATCGAAGTTTCGAGTTGGCGAACCTACTTGAAACTTTAAAACGTTTCGACGTGGATGTCGGCTCTGTCTGTCAACTTGGAGCGGAAGGTAAGTATTATCCTCCACTTTCAGATATATCCCATCCCCTGTAAGCCAAATGTATCCGTTTCCTGCTACAGCTTTGAGGAACTTGACCGAATCGGGCAACTTATTCGAGGGAAGCATGAAGAATCTCAGGCATCTCGCATGGACCGTGAAAGAAAGAAAGGATGAGCCGCAACTCGTTTTATTGAGAGAACAGAATTCCGTTTTGAGAGAGGTTGTGAAGAATCTTAAAAGGAAGGTAGGAATCTCTGACTTTCTTTTTTTTTTAATGGAAAATTTTAATGTTATTGCGCCGAAAATTTTGTGATTGATCGAAGATAACTCGTATTCGAAACACCATTTTGTTTGAAAGATCATTGTTCTGTTCTAGTACATTTCTAGTATATTTGTAGTAATATTCTAGTATATTTACGCTTCGATATATATTTAATTGGAATTAAAAATGCGGATTAAGTGTAATTCAGAATGTAGGATTGAACTGGTACGAATCGTATAAAGAAAAATTAATTTCAAGATAATTTATATCGATTTAATATAATGTTTGTTTTGCCGCATATACGGAAAGTACAAAAGATAATATGTTTATCAAACTTTCTTCTCTCTAATAGATGTAAATCTTTTATTATTTTCTCGTGAAGAACGAATAACAGATTGTTGTCTACATTCACTTCGTTACAATTGGATACAAAATACTTTGGCTGATAAATATCGTATAGGTAGAATACGACAAAATAAAACCAATCCAATGTTCCATAAAAGTCAATTTAGAGTTCCATAAAGGGCGCGTTATACGATTGCGTACGTATGACTTGTTCGAAATTTCATCGAATCAGTTATTTGCATGTCCTCTTTTCCCGGCAACAATACCGTGGTTCTCTTGTCAAGTTATTTTCATTATTTTCATTATATTTTTATGAAATATGTCTTTAACAAGGAACTAGAATTATACCTCATTGTAAATTTAGAAAACAAATATTGGATTTTACAATGACTTAGCAAATATACACGCTTAAAAGCATATTCGGAATAATTCATCAGAATGGAATGGCTAATTAGATTGTAATTAAATATAGAAAAATATGTAGTAGAATAAAAAAATATTCCTTTTTTTTTTTTAGTCATAATTAATGTATTTTTATGAAAAATTATGAATTATTTTAGTAACATGCGTTGTTGGAACAAAGTAAAAAATTTAAGAGATTATTGTAGGTTGTAAAATAAAATAAATTACAAGCAATTTAATTTTACATTAGGTGAAGCAAGACAGAGATAGAACAAGATGGAAATATTTAGATATGCTTCATTCTTTTCCTCCTCTCTATCCATCTCGCTTCATCAAGTACAAAATTAAATTGCTTATAAGTTGAAAAGTAAGCTTCGACGAATATTTTTGTACCAACTTTTCTATTTATCTCAGTCTTTAAAATCATTTTTTAAATGTTCTATCTATCTCGTCTGAATACATATGAAAAAAATATGTATTAGTAAATTTCATATTTTGTGAATGCAATAAAAATAATAGGAATATTTATATTCGCGATGTTAGTGCTGATGATATAAGCTATAAAATAATGGCATCGAGAAATTTCCATTCCTTTCTGCCTTTCCTTTCCATATGAAATCCCTTTTGATCATAAATTTTACATCGATTTGAACATGCATAATCGTAAATAGACGAACCCACTTTAGAAAAACGAAATAACGTAACACTTTTACAAAAATTGATATTCCGTTTGATAAAATATAAATTTTATTTACCTTTTTTCTCCTTTGGGAAACTTGTTAAATAAAATTTTACAATTTTTCGTAATTTCGTCGAATTCGTGTTTCAGATGCTTGTATATGTCGAACGAAAAACTTGTAATCACTAATCACTTTATTACTAAGAGTCATTTTCATCTTCTAATTCTATACATATTTTTGCATTACATTTCTCGTTATTTTTGTGAAAATTCTTTATAAAATTTCAGATGCTCAACCAAACGCACAATGAAATCCCGGAAAAAGAACACGAAGAACAACACGAACGTATGCTTCTAGAAAATGCAACGAATTCGCAAAATAATAATGACAAGTTATTACACGAATCAGAATTCGATAAAAATATTGTTCCAGCAGTGGAAAACTCCATGAACTTGCTAATTCACGAGAATAATAACAATTATACGAAAGAATGTAAAGGACACGTCGAAAATGAAATGCGCGGACTAACTGACGGTTACAAAAATGATAATCGAAATAAGCGTTTCGATATCGAGAATACAAAGATCGATAAATGTGGACGAATACTGTGTATAGAATCTCATTCGAATGGCACGATATATGAAGAATATGTGATCAAATTATCGATTAATCGAGAAATAAAAATTAAATATCCTATTGTATTGAATAACAACGAGGCAATGGTTAGGTTAGAATTTATGGATAACGAAATCGATTATGAAAAGGCACCAATAGACAGAATGTTGATATTATTTAAAAATATACATGCAGTCGTAAATGTTAAACAAACCGGTGTACCGTGCAGTACGCAAACAACGAAAATAAAAACTTCCAACAACTTTACGCAAACTTCATTTACTGGAATAAATTCGTTTTCTCGTTTAAACGTCGGTGTTACGGTGAGTGAAAAAATTTTTAAATTTTTACTTTGAATTGAGTATCTAAAAATTAGATTATTTACTAAACAAGGAATAATACATTATATTTTACAAAAAAGTTAAAAAAATTTATAATTATAAAAGAGATATTTTTTATACATGCTATTTTTTTTATAAATACATTCTAAGAGTATATTATGTTCATATCACGATAATAATAGATATAATTAATTTTGTTATAAATATGATTCGTATTCGAAAATTACGAAAATATTAATCGCGAAAACTAAAATATGAAATCGTTTATACTATATTTCTTATATTATTATATACTATATTTCGTACAATACAATTACAAAAACGTACATCGATTTCATCAGAATGATGATGTCTGGTATAAAATATCAACTTGATTCTTTAATTAAATATAGATGCTCAATAGTGAAAAACGTGCAATAGAAAGAAGTCTCTATAATTTGGAACGAACTGTCAACACTTTAAAACTTAATGCATTAAATCAAGTTGAAACAATGATCACTAAGGATTCACATTTATATAGAAATAATGAAAAGTTAAATCGTATCAAGATATTGACTCAGTAACACTGTGCACAACAATTTTTATCATTCTTTCAAGTGCAAGAATTTTTAACATTATAAAGATGTTTTTAACTCATCACAATATCAAACTAGATTTGTTATCATAAATGTAATAATACTTGTCCTATTCAATTATACATAAAAAAATACCGCTAGGAATAATTGGTAAAGATGTCCACAAGTTTAGAAAAATGTTAGTCATTATTGTTCCTTAAATCATTAAAAATGTTGTAAGTTAAATCTTACAGTATATCTATACACGCACAGATATACATTACATACATACATACATAATAAATGTACATAATTGTATAGATTTAATTGTATTTAAAATCGTAATAATTATCACATTATTTTCATTAAGAATTAAATATTTATTTCTTTTTGTTAGAAATAAAGGTGCATTCTACACTATATTCTCATATGTGAATAAATTTTTTTTTAGAGAATCTCAAAACATTTATCCTCCACATTTATCCTTTTTTTTTTTTTTTTTTTTTA
>NW_006263381.1:516214-524302 GCF_000469605.1 Apis dorsata
GGAAAAAATTTTTTAAAAATGTGAAATGCAATTCGTGGAAAAATACGTATATGCATAAACCTTAAAAGATAATTCTTCAGTTTTTTCACATATACTTCTTCTTCGATTGAAATATATAGAATTTATATATAATTCATATGCTCTTAATTCAATATTCTATATTCGAGTTTTAATTACAATACGATTAAAAGACGAATTATTTTTAAGTTTCTCATTAAGTAACAATGAAAATTTGATTTATAATATAAACTATTTCTTACAATTATGTTTGCCTTTATGGCAAATAAAATAAATAGTTTTAGCATGCACTATATTTCTTAATTATTCATCGCGCTGAATCTCAAATCTTAGAAAGACAATATCAGAAACAGTTAAGTTCCAATGTTTTTTATGTAAAATATTTTTAAAAACACGATGAGTAAAAAGGTCCAGGAAAAGGCGACATTATGTTAAAATACGATAAAAGATTAGAGGAATGTCATTTTCATACTAATACGTATGTTTCCATAACCCTGCTCTTTCCCTTTCTCTTTCTTTTTCATCATCTTTGATTATTTGCTAATATCCTATCTTTGTTATAAAAAAGATTCAAAATTGATTGCTAGATACTTATTTTTACCTATACTATATTCCTCCCCATCACTTATTTTTCAATATATTTTTCAATATAATAAATCGTTTCTAGAAATGGAAAGAATTTTCTCCGGCAGCTCTGAATTTATCCTTTCTGTTTTTTATGTCTATTTGAAAATGTTCGATTATAATCAATGTGTTGAACCTGGCACTAGGAGTTTGCATTTCTAGTGATACTTTGAACAACACGCTGTCCCCACCAGGCTTCAAGGTTAAATGGCTCAAAATCTTCAAAAGAAAAAAATATCAATCAATAGATCAGTATATATAAATAATATAAAAAAATATATATAAAAATTAATATATATAATAAAATATTTACCTTTTAGTTGTGGATTTGGTTCTCTTTCTTGATAATATGTAACAGATGCTCCATTTCTATAATTAGAAGAATTACTGTGCGGTTGATTATGACACATATCTAACTCTCTTGATACTGTATTCCATGCTAAAATAGAAAAATTAACAAAACTTAATTATTATATAAAATTTTTTTCTAAATAAAAACTAATAAAGAAAAATTATATATGATATTTACAATCATAAATGTATTTAATTAAGTCGAAATGTTGAGCTACAGTTTCAGACTGATGTCTTGATGGAATTGAAGATGGTCTTTTTCCATTCATTGTTGTCATTTGTGATCTACCACTATAAAAAAATATATAATCATAAATATATTATAAATATTATTAAATAAAAAAAAATATATATATATATATATGTTATGAAAGCACAAAATAGAAGTATCACATTAACAATCACTACTTTTACTGAATTGGCGTATTAAGTTCAGTAGGTATTCTATTTTAAGATTTAACGATTTTATAATAATTGAAATAAATACGACTACGAAATATAATAATGAATATTCGTGTTTCGTAGCATTAATAAGAATTGATAAGACAATTATAAACACGCATAAAATTTAAATATAAAAATCGAACAGATTTTATTTATTAAAATTTATTGACATTTGGTATAATAATATGTAGATTTTAGAATATTGCTTTATACAATGAAAAGAAATGGACGCCATTTTGATATAATATTACACAAAATATAACCTTTCATTTCGCATAATAATATTTTATTTAATATCATAATTATATCTATATCCATGAGCAATAAGTAATTTTACAAAACAAAAAAAAAAAAAAGAAACAAATTACACAAAATACAATATACAAAAGTCAGTACAATAAAACATATAGTTGATAGAGAAAAGCCACGTATACATGTATATATTTAGAATTTATTTCTCATATATTTTCCCAAGATTCTTTTCTTTGAAAATCTTTAATAAAACAAAACATGATGGATCATTACTGTAATAAAATTGAAATTTACAAACAATATATAAAATATTCGATGAATTAAAAAATATATAAAACAATTAATACAAAGCCTACTTTCGAAGAGAAAATGTCAATAGAAAATGGCGGTTCTCGCATGACACTGCGATGTGATTTCGTTCCCGCCTGTTTTTCCCTTTATCTATTTAATATTATTTATTTTATAAATCATAAAACTATGGGATCATTGGTAATTAATTAAAAATAAATTTAACAATATCCAAATAGAAAATAATATCACATGCAATAGAGGTTAACGATAGAATAAAATGTAGAGACGCGGGAATAAAGAAAGTTATTTTTACAATAAATACCTCATTTTTTCTATTCCAACTTTTACGCCAGCGCAAATTCGTGCCTAGTATAGATTTATTTTATATAATTTTCTAATCACTATCTACGAACAAAAGTATAAATATTCCGCGGAAAATAAACAGTTGAAAAGCTGTAACGAGAAAGAGCGTTTGTTTCTCGCAACAGCTGCAGGAAGCTTTCCTTGCAAACTGTCAACAATGATAGGTCGAGTATTTAACTCGGACGGTAAAGTAGAAAGAGGAACTAGTGGCGACAATTTAATACGTACTAAAGATAAAAGCTGTTGAATGATTCTATCACAAGGTGGCGAATTTGCAACGTTCCTTGGACGCCATTTTGTAATTATGTTATTTGAATCGTGCAGTGGTATAAAAGTGTATGAAATTTTATATGCAATTTGAAATATCAGTATTGAATTGAAAAATGTGATTTCAAGAAATTATATGTCATCTTTCGATGTAATTTTTTCGGTAAATGTTTTCATTACATTTTTAATCCTAATTTATCTAATCTAATAAAGATATGATATGATCTCGTCTTATAGTGATTATATCTCAATAATTATAATATGATCAGATAAGATACGAATAATAAATTATATATCATTATTTATTTATTAATCTCAATTTCAAACAAAATAATATAAAAATATTATATGTAATTAAATATTTCCATTATATACATTGAAATTTTATTGAACAAAATAACCTATAACTGTTTAACGAAATAAATATATGAATACATATAATATTTCGATCAATTAGAAAATAAATCAATCAGAAAATAAAAAAATATAGCATATTATTTTTCTGCATACAATAAAACTTTTGAAAAAATTATATATTTTTAAAAAAACATACTTTTATATTTGATTTATTGCAATAATGTATTCGATGATAAATATTGGCAATAAGAATTGTCGTTTTTCAAGCTGACAATTTCGCTATGAAAATGTCAACTTTACGATAAGTATTAGTACTTAAAATGATGCTTCTTGACTTTAAAATTTCGAAAAATTTGCATTTTAAGCAACGTAACCTAATATAAAATATAACGTAATACAAGTTGCATTACTATGCGTGTAATTATTTATCTAAAAATAATGTATAATGTTGAAAAATAATTTCGTCACAAAAAGAAGATCAAAAATGAAATATTATTTTAATAAGTTAATGATGTAGCGATTACGTATAATAAAATACATCGATCATACAAATGATTAATATAGTTTAGGCATTGAAATTTTTAAAGAAACCGTTAACATTAATAAATAGTATAACATATTTTTTAAAAATTTTTGAATGATTTCTGGTACCATAAATCATTTTCTTCAGAACCAATAACTATAAAATCTGATTATAAAACCTGGCCAGGTTGATTTGTGAAAGAAATTCCGCTGAAAGAAATTTCCGTCAAATTTTCAAAAGTCGAAAAAGAACTTAATGCTGATTCGTTAATAATTTTTTCTCTAATCAATTTGTAAATATTGAAATGTTTAATTTGATTTTAATAATAGAATGAAACATATAAAAGAGAATTATTAATTTCATTATCATGTTTAATTTTTTATCATCAACTTTTTCAATCGGAATCATATATTTTTCTATGTCCTTGTTGTGGAAGGAAAGATCAGTGATTTGATCAATATATTCTGATAAGTCTGGTGTAGAATTAAAATTGTTGATTGCAATCTGCTGATTATTTCTCTTTTAATTGATCTTAATGAATTTGTAATATATATATCAAAAGTATTATTATTTAACAAACATTTAACATTTTGCTTTATATATATAACAGATTCCAGAATTATTATTATATATATTGTAGCAAGAATGAACTATTTAAAATTTCTTGTAGATTTTATTAAATTCTGAGAATAAGTATACGTGTTAATTAAATTTTTAATAAAGAGACTATTGATGAAAACTTTTTAAAAATAATTTACAAAAAAATTTACCAAGTTGATCAAGTATTAATGGAAAAACTTTTTCAAAATTATCTCATATTGCTTGAATAAATATATTTTAACAGAATTACTCAATTAAAAGTAGGATAAAAAGGAAGAGAATATCACGGATAAATCTGGGATAAAAAAAAAAAACGATCATTTCTCCATGATGAGAATTTATTTCGTACGAATATCTTTTGAAACGCGAAAAACTTCTAAAATATTTTGGGCATTTATCTGAAACACTCGTGACGTTATTATCTTGGACATTATTCGTTAAAATATACGATAGCGTGTCGGGTTATATTTGACAATACTATAACGTGGCCTCGATATATCCACGTATCGCTGGAACCATCGCCACGATTTCATTTGGCTGCGTTTCACTTTCAGTTAACCAAAGGCCTACTGGTCTATTTCTGCAATCCTGACGTTCAATACCATTTCAAAGGATCCTTGTCACCCTTTGTGATTGCATCGTAGGAGATAGCAAAACTATACGTTACCCATCTTAAATGACAACGATCAGATATATCGATTTCATTAATATAGGGATAGCATTAACGTCGATATCAGTTTATTCTTCAAGATTCACCGATTATTAAAAAGATACATACTTAAGTGAATAAACTGTGTGAAAACATGAATTATGCACAATTTCAATTTTCTAAGGATCTTAAATATTTTATATAGGGAATTTTGATTAAACGTTTCGTGCTTGTGAAATTAAAATTACGATAGAGAAAAATGAAAATTAATTATGGCATTTTAAACAATTTATAATATTATTTGATATATTTATTAATTTTTATGTATCCTATATATTATTATAATTTTTACTATTTTTTTTTTTAATCATTTCTGAAATTTACTTTATTCCAATATATTTAAATATCTCAATATTTATGAACGAAAATATATAATTCAAATCGGTTTAAAGTATTTACATATGTTCATTGTTAAATCACGAATAATCCGATAATCGTATATTTGATTGCGAGCAAAATGAAAGTTTTATTATATTCTTGCCTAGAATTAAATATCAAATCTCTGTTATCTCCTGCATGTTCAAACCTTGTTCCAATGTTCTTTTGACGAATCGTAGCGGACAAAAGAGACATGATAATAACGGAATAGCAAGAAAATCCCTATTAACGACGAACCCTTATAATCCTCGAAGACAATGATTCTAACGGACTCAAGTGGCACTGGCAATGTTATTGTGCACTACTACAACAGGCAGTTGACCTAAATGGGCCATAACTGATGTGCGCGCGCGCGCGCGCGCATGTGTGTCAATACACAAGCTCATTTCCGGCCATTTGAAAATCGATTACATCAATAAAGTACAAAATATCGTCGAATTCACGATGAAATTAAACGAAATCTCGATAATCATTAATAACATACGGTCTTAATAAATTTTTATGATTGATTTGTATCCACAGAGATAATAATCTGATAATTGTATACAAAATTATTATTACGCGGAAATATGATTATGACATTCATATTTAATATGATATATTGTTGTGATAACGATACAATATAACTTTTAACACAATAACTTTATATAGATTGCTTTATATAGATTTAATAAATTTTATCAACGAAGGAAGATGAATATTTATCGATAAAAAAAATTGTTTTGATCTTTTTTGATATTTTTTTTTTTTTTTTTTTTTTTTTGATGAATTTTATGAAATATACATGAAATGAATTTTAAAATCTTAAACCGTATACGGATGGATAACTTTTAATCAAGTATGATGGTACTGTATGATACGAAAACTTTTACTGTTATGACAAATTGATAACAGGATAATTTAATACTGTCTCATTAGAAAGGAAAGCGCATCAGAAATTCTATTAGTTGAACAGAAGTTCATCCGTTGAGGATGAACTTGGTGAAACGGGACGTTGAAACATAGGTTTGGCATTGTTGGGTTAAATTGAGTGATAATTGGGTAAAGGAATTATGTAAGTGGATAAATTTTCTTATCTTTTATTCTTCGCATTTATTAGAAATTATTGTAGAATTAATTACATTATTCTGTGAGAATCTTGAAAATTTAATCACTCTCACTTTTGATAAGTAGCCAATTTATCTAACGTGAAAAAATATTAATAAAATCCTATTAATAATCACGCATTTGTTTTACGATGAATAGCGATATAACTAAGATGATTATAACACATTTATAGAAGTAAATTAATACGCTTCATAAATTGTGGATTTAATGATGTTCCGTGATGTAATTTTGTAAAAAGATTATCATGTATAATTAATTTTTAAACCACGATATCCACTTGATTTATCATATAAACGCCAATTTATTAACGGATTTGAATATCGCAGCATGCGAGAGATTATCGCTGTATATATTTTTACTACAATAAATATAATAAACATAAATATGAACGTAATTAAAAATAATTAATCGATTCAATTCAAGATTGTTAAAAAACAAATATTAAACGCAATAATTGTGAACACAACATGATATCAAAGTGATAATATAATTGAACAAACAATAGCATATAATACATAATATAATACATAATAGTATGACGCATAATTTCGTCTGGAAGTCTATATAGGCTGTTATTACGATAAATACGTAGTTTGATTGATAGCGGTTTGCGGTTCCTTTTGCCCAAAATAATTTAGCCTGGATTATCTTCGCTTTATACATTGGACCACGTATGGCCAAAATCGACGCAACACGGCTTTGAATGTTCGTACAGCTTTATTGACTCTTCGAGTAACATATAACATATCGAATTCGCTTTAAAACTCTGATTAAAATAGAACCGTTTCGTTTTGGTAAATAGAGAATAAGAGGGAGGCAAGATCGACTCGAATTTATCAATTTGAAAAATTTTAAAACAATTCTAGGCGCCATTTAAAAACGTTAAAATTAATGGCACAGAGATGGTTCAATTTATAATTTATTTGGCCTTTGCCAAAATAATAGTATAAATAAAAAGAGAGATTTTACGTACGCGTGTCACGTATGCAAATAGAGAATTTGTTTTTTTGCAAATATTATGACGATTCAAATTATTCATGAATTATCCAAAATGCCGTAAATAGTTTCTTGTTACGTAACATTTACGAATGTCAAGCTTTCAATCAATTTGTATTATTCCACATATTCTCCTATAATTGAAGCAATTAGCACTAAAATATTCCAGCTAATAATTCAATCTATTATTTATTAGAGAATTCTTTTTAGATTATAATCGAAAATATCTCCAATATATAATTCATAACAATCTTTTTAACGAAAAGAACGAGGATAAATAAGAGATATTTCTTCGTGAATATCTTCCTATATTATTATTATTATTATTATTATTATTATTATTAATTTCACGATTGTTTATGTTTAATTCAACAGGACTATAATTTAGACGGGTTTATACACACACACGATTGTGGAATTGTGGTTAGGGCACAGGAAATTGGTTACAGAATGGATTATTATATTATTATGTAATCTAACCTATATAACCAGTACAATATCTACGAATCGATAAGGAATCAGCAATAAAACGAAATAAAAATTTCCGCCTGAATAGATCTCTTTAATAAATTCCAAACGTATTACATTACATCTCAATTCTTGTATCTCGATTCATTTGAATATATCGTAGAATATACCTCCTCATATTACGAAACATTTTAAAACGTATCGAAAATTGAAATAAAGTATGAATACGAAGAATAATTATTCATTCTCTGTTATTGTTATCATTATATCGCACGAGATATCGCGAAACAAAATGAAATTTTAATATTCCAAAAAAAAAAAAAAAAAAAAAAAAAAAAAA
>NW_006263381.1:524501-528842 GCF_000469605.1 Apis dorsata
GAAAAATCTCGAGTATCTCGCGCGCGATGCACACTACTTACCCGAAATCAAACAAACGTGAATGCATTGCGGCAACAGGCGCTTGAACATCGATTTCCGATACGCGATACTCGATACACACGTACACGTACACACCACCCTTGGCATCTTCCCGATTCCTCCCTTTTCCCACTTTCACCCCTTATTTTTCTCCGTCTTCCATCCGTATCCTCCTCCCTTTGTTCCGTTGTTCCATCCAGCCCTTCTTCCTTCCACCGTATCCTCAATTCACCGCACACTGAAACAAGTGGAAACGCGCCACCATTGTTTCGACGACGGCCAATAAAAATTGCTTCTCTTCCTCCGTTAACCGTTAACGTTGAAAAGAGACGCGTTAAAATATTATGAATAACACGTGTCCGCTTACGTCATCTAGTTGCCTAGTTATTGCAGGAGACGGCCGATATGTTTTGTTTTGTTTTGTTTTTTTCCTTCTAAAGCAGTAACACGAACTCGAGGCGTTTCCATAGTGTAGCATAGAAAGAACATGTGAAGGACAATTGTTAAAAGTAATTTAGTATAGTTAGATTGAATAATATTTATTCTTCGTAGATTTCTATTATATTTGATCCACTCTTTGCGTAACATCGGCATATATGTATAATGACAAAGTTATTGAATTAACTTTATTCGTAACATGAAAAAAAAGTTTCTTCATTTACGTTGTCGATATTTCATAAATTTGTTTTGAATTATCGAAACGATTCATTTTTCATTAATTTATTTCTTTTTAACTCTTTTTTCTTATTTATGCGAAAGTTTTTTCCGAAACTGCTTAAAAAGTGAGTTAATGGATATCCAGTACTTTTAAAGCCAATTAGTGTCGAAACTAATGTGAAAGCACGAGAAACGAATTTCATTAGCATCCCCGAACAAAACCTCATCGAACGTATTTCGATTCTAAACGTGTGCATCGAAACAGAAAATACAGAGAGATTTTTAACTGTGTATATTTAAGCGTTTTGTTTTACCAACGCTCTTTTTTCCCCTTCCCTTCGAATCAATAAGTGTACTCTTGCCTTTGTTTTCTTTTTCTGTCAAATATTTGCAAGGGAAATT
The DNA here is from genome assembly GCF_000469605.1 of Apis dorsata. Classification (NCBI taxonomy): domain Eukaryota; kingdom Metazoa; phylum Arthropoda; class Insecta; order Hymenoptera; family Apidae; genus Apis; species Apis dorsata. Next base: position 525,600 of record NW_006263381.1, read on the forward strand.
AATCGAATTATATTTCACTCGGTCATATATCTTTATAATCATTTATCATATTCATTTCTACAGATTATCACGAAAGAAATTAATTGATTAATAGAGAAACTAATTGTCCATTCCTGTTTTCCTTACCTTTCTCGCAATTTTTTCAAGCATCTACACTTTTCTATTTTTAAAATCGTATAATTCATGATCGAAAAGATAAATATATAACTTGTATTATGAAGTCAAGCAATTGTAATTCAACTGTTTGAAAAATCGATTTTTCCGCCACGAACTTGTTTGTTCCAAGTTAAAAATCGAAAGAGTTAAAAATCGTTTGCTTCGAAAGAAAATAATAATAAAAAAGAAAAGGTTTTAACTTTTCGATGTATTCGATCGATTAATAAATGAAGAAGAGGGCTTCGAACGTTGAGCGAAATTGTAGTAAGCGAAGAGGAAACGGAAAGAGTGATGTGTTGTGATCTCTTGTGAGAGGAAGTTTCCACTATCGAAATATTTTTACTATTTTAGCCTCTTTGAATCTGTCAGATTTCCATCGGTGCAGAAGATCGAGGAAAAAAGACACCGAAATATTTCTTCCGGTCAGCAAACCCAAACAGATTTTCGATAGCCAGACCGGATCGGAAATTTTCTATCTCCTCCTTTCTTACTACGTTTTATCACGTACTACGTGATTGAACACAATTATCATCACCGATGCTGTAATTTATGGATTTTTTAAAATAATTTTAATGATTAATTATAAAAAAAAAAGAAATATAAAATTTGTTAAAGATGTAACAATATATTTATTAAATTCGAATATCAGGAAGTATAAGTAAAAATAATTCGTTATTTTTGTCTTTGGTAATTTTAATCGCCTGTTCTACTGTTCAATCGAAGATAATGATTGCTTGACGTCAAAAGAATTCCTCGTGGAAAACGAATATATATATATTGGGAAGGAAAATTTTTTTACAAAATTTCTGAAATTATCATTTCTAAAATAATCATTTCGCTGTTTTTAATCGCTAAATGCCACGAATTTCACGTGAAAAATGAAAAGTTAAATGGAAATTTGTTCGATTTCATTTTAATTAGAATCATTCTATATACGTATATAAAGAAGAAAGTAATCAACATTTTTTAGAAATTATTATTCCATTCGTACGCAAAGAATTATCGAAGTGAATTTTATAAGTCGGTATTATCAGGTCGCGTGTAAAAAAAAAATGATAAAAAAATAGTCACGAAGGAAGGTTTTATCGTTGGAATACACAAGTAGACACGTAGTGCGTGTGCATCGATAGTTACACCAGAAGGACTAATTATAGCTGTACATTTCCATAATTAGAACAGACAGCGGAGTAAATATTGTATTAGGGGCGATACCGTGTTGCTAGTTATCGATTAACGGAGAAATTTTGTCGAGATTTTACAAGGGCAACCGTTTAATAATTCTTATCTCTCTCTATTAACAATTAAAAAACGCATCCCCCTCTCTCTATAATTATTTATAACAATCTTGTATAGTAATTATAAAATACAAGATAACAATTGTAATCGTGAAATTGTTAAAATATTAAGGAAAAACACGAAAAGCTTTCTCAAATTCAATCATCGTTAAAAAATATTTACATCGAGTTGAAATTTTATCTAATAAAATTAAACGGGATTAATTTTATACAAACGATAGTTCGAGACGTCGATTCGAAGGAATTAAATCGCAGCCCTCGTTTCAATCTAAATGATCGTTCGTATCGTTTATTTTATCGCCACGATCAATTTATATCACTTATCCTTTCCAGCTGGCATACGATCCCTTACACGAGAAGGAATGGGAATCCATCAACGCCCCCATCGCGCATTCCAATCATCCGCTATTTTTCACCACGGAAAGAGAGGATCGGAGCTGGACTTCGGACTCAATTTAATTCCAATTCCAGTGAGTAGCCATCCGACATTTATGACGAATCGGCCTCGTCGCCCTTATCTTTCGCCATACCCTCGATTCGCATTATCTAAAAGTTTTTCAAAGTCGTTCAACGCGCGATAACCGCCGCGTATCGCCTCGAGATTGGAACGAGGACGAAGGGGCATTTTTAAATTTTTAAAAGAGGCTAAGTCTCGCCGATATTAACTTTTTAAAAATTTAATATATCGTGTCATAAAATTGTACAAAATTGTTACGCGTATTAAAAACATATATAAATACATACTAAACTCATAAATTATCGTTAAGAAACGAGGTTAAAGTTAAAGTTTTGTCGTTCGTTGAATAACCTCATTCGAGCAAAATTGCTCTCGAAAATTAAATTTCAATTCGAGTAAAACGATCGATTTAAAATTTCGATATTATGATTATAAATTTTATCGTGAAGAGATTGCAAAGAGAATTGCATCATTATCCTGGAGAGAAAGAAGTTTAAGTATCAATCCGGAATTTTGACACACTTTCGAAAGCTCGCACGAGTGTGTAAAGGGTTAAACGAGGGGATGAAACAGGGAGGATTGAGTGGAGAAAGATCTCGGAAGCGCTCATTGATGAGTCAAAGTCGAGAACGTGGAAATGTCGGTCGAAGGGATTACGCCACTTTCCCCTCTCTTCCTTCCTCCTCTCTCAACCCTTTTTCCGTATTCATAGTCGAGTCGACCGAGCGTTTTCCCCGACAACGTGACACGCGTGTATATATGTACGTGTATACACGAAAAATTTATTCCAACTTCACGCCACCATTTTCTTCACCCTCGTGTATACGTCAGAACGTACGAAAATTACGAGGAAAGAGGGGAAAATACGGTTGTTGTTGCGGTTAGGTAAACAACGGTCGCATCACCACTTGATGGTTAGATAATGCAACGCGGAAAGGATTGTCTTCCGTTCGAATTGAACTGGAATATCGTTTCAGATGGAAAGTATAGTTCTCGGGATTGATATTGATTTCGTGAAAGAATAACGAAAGCGTAAAAGAGTTTGGAATAAATGTATATCGTTTGAAAGTATAGAAAATATAGAATACAATTTTTTTTTTGTTGCATTTAAGATTTCTTAAAGAGCAAGTAATATATCTTTAACTTATTGAAAAAGTTAAAAAATTTAACAAAGTTCAAGTATAATCATTTATGTTAAAATAAATTGAATATATATATATATTAATATAAATTGAAATAAATATATATCGTTTGAAAGTATAGAAAATATACAATTTTTTTTTCGTTTCATTTAAGATTTCTTAAAGAGCAAGTAATATATCTTTAACCTATTGA
>NW_006263381.1:528880-530371 GCF_000469605.1 Apis dorsata
AAAAGTTAAAAAATTTAATAAAGTTCAAGTATAATCATTTATGTTAAAATAAATTGAATATATATATATATATGTTAATATAAATTGAAATAAATATATATCGTTTGAAAGTATAGAAAATATATAATTTTTTTTTCGTTTCATTTAAGATTTCTTAAAGAGCAAGTAATATATCTTTAACCTATTGANTAATATATCTTTAATCTATTGAAAGAGTTAAAAAATTTAATAAAGTTCAAATATAATCATTTATGTTAAAATAAATTTGAATAATATTTATTCGTATTGTTGATTGATTTTCGTGAACTTGGCATTACAATTTAAACGATAAATTAGTTCGAAGTTTAACGTAAATAAGTATCGTTTTCTCGAGCAGAAAACATCCAAACGGAACGATAATTCGACGTTATCGTTTCGTTATCTTTTTTAAACGTAATTTATTATTCTACTGCACTCGCTCGTCCTGGTTGGATAATTAAGGTTTTGTTTGTGCGATCGTTACTCGAGATGGTGAGTAAAGCAGCGAGTTGCTCTTTCTTCAAATTTGTCTAATCTCTTAGTCTCGTCCACTTCTCGAATTAACTCGAGTATCTCTCGTTCCGTAACCGGAACTTTTTCCACTTCAACGTTCGAACTTAAACTTCCTGTGGAATAAAAATCTCTCGCCAAGGATGTTTACAAATATTTTATTTAAATAATACTTCCTTCCTTCCTTCCTTCCTTGCTTCGAAGCGATATTTTTATCTCAAGTGCATTAATTTGCATATAAACGAAGAGATCGATCTTTCGTGCCACGAAACAGTTTAGTCTTCAAGAAAATTTTTATTCGAAAACGTAGCCTCTCTGCTACTATTTTTTTTTCTCCTTTTTTTACGATATGCAATAAAAAATTATTGCCTTTAAAAATCTTCCTTGTCACGAACTTTGCAAAATAAAATTCTTTGTCAAATATCAGGAGGAAATCCAAGCGTGACAACGCTTCGCAAGTAAATCCGATTACGGATGATCTACAATATGATATGCAAATTTTTTTAACCAACTACCGATAAAAGATTCTCGTTAATTATTCTCGACATTTCGACCGTAAAATGTTTTTATTCGTAGAATAATAACTCGTCGATTTTTAGATTATTCGTAGATAATAATTTTAATTAATTTTTTATATATAATTTATTATTATATATTTTATTATTATATATAATAAATATCCCGTGTCTCAATCGTGTCTCATTGTTCAAGGCAACAATATCAACGTGTTACAACGTTCACGGTTCTCAAAGAGCGACAGTTACAACGTGACGACATCCTCTATCCAGCTTTGGTTTCATTCGCGTTAATAACTCGTTTATACAGCGCATCCACATAGCCGATTCAAACCGACTAGTATCTCGTTAATTAATCTTCGATTCTATGGTATCGAGAAAGAGATGGAGAGACTCGAACAATACCATCGATACGATATTGTTTGAAACTGAAAAAAAAAAAAAAAAA
>NW_006263381.1:530733-532875 GCF_000469605.1 Apis dorsata
CCTCGTGATAAAAATTGGAACGCAGAAGGTGGCCCAATTAACGCAGATGTTCAGAGTTTAAATTGTTTAAAGTTGTTTTTGGATTGGAAGTTCATAATGAAATAAAGTAATTATATATATATATATTTGTGTGTGTGCGTAGGTAGATATGATTAAGCAATCTGATTACGAATTTCGAGTGTCTAAGACTCGGACAACTTTAACTGGAGGGAAACAGAACTTTAAGGACATGCTCGAAGGCAGGCTGGATTCGAGACGTTCTTAAACTTAACTCCAATTGTTAACTCGGAAGGAGACGAGCAATAACGCGTGGGCGTTGTTTAAATTCCAATGCATCATTGGAAAATTCAATAACACGATTGGAAGGAAGTTACAAGCTCATTTTATCTATACGTCTTATCGTCTTTAAAATTTTTTCGATTTTTTAGAAATATTTTTTTTTTTGTTAGAATCTCGATTATCGAAATATCATTTTCTCTACTCGAGATACACGTAAAAACGATATTTCTATTTCTCAAGGCAACGTCTCTTATGTTTTAATTAATTAATTAATTTGACAAGACATGTAAATATCTTAAAAATTATATCGAGTAATAGAAATATTGATAATCTTATTGATGACAAAAGTGAAGAAGAAACTCGTTGTTTTTAATCAGAATGTTCATGAAACTTGGCAACCTTCGTTGCATATTGTTAGTTTTCCAGTTAATAAAGATATTAACAACGTTATGAATCAACCAAAATTGCCGTACAAAGTTCGTTGGATAGAAATTTAATTCGATTGAAGTTCGAGGACAGTCTGTGAATCGATTGATGATCGCGATACCTCGAGCCAATTTCTGCACAATCGATAGAATTATTTCTATCGTCTCGACGATCGGAATTAATTTTGATTTCAAACTCTCGTTTTCGCGTCTCGTGAATAATTCCTTTTTGTCCCAAGTCACGGAACGTTTTGCCAGATTTAACATCGTGTTAATGAATTTTTAATGCTTCTTTTCTAACTTTTCTCTCGTTCAACGTTGTTAACACGCAGCAAGGCAAGCGATTCAGGCATGTATTTATACTTCTCGTTTTACTCTAAATGGGTGGACAATGCGATAGAAAGATAGACTTTCTTCTAAAAACGATTTTATTATTTTCAAGAACGACATTGAATTGCTTCATTAAAACGATAAGCGAAAAAATTTTTGAATTATAACCGAAGAATAACGAACGACAAAAAATGTATATAATATTGAATTTAAATTTAAAAATAAAATTCTTAAATCGATGAATTTAGATATATATATATATATAAAAAAAAAATATTCGAAGACCAAAGTTATTTAAAAAAAACCGAACTCCATTATCCGTTCCCTTTCGATTAACTGGCTTATCGAGCCATCTGTTGTCTTCGAGTGAATAAATTCTGATAAAAACGCGCCGGCTATATCGAAAGCGGGCAGAAAAATCGCGATAACACTTATCGAACCTGTCAACAGAGAGAGAGAGAGAGAGAGAGAGAGAAGAAACGAACAGGTGAGCAACGATGACGAAACTTTCGCGTGCGCAAACATTTCTCGAAACACGTTTCGTTCTATGTGCTCATTCCGCCGTTCTTGGAATGTTTATTCGCACAGATAATATTTATCTGATAAAAAGAAAGAAAAAAAAAATGTAATTTGTACACATTCGCGTAAATTTCCTCGAATCTCTTTCTTCTTTAGAAAGAAAGAAACTTGGATGGGTTAGTGCCAAGAACGATCTTCGATTTAATAAAATATTAATATTTAATAAAATATTTTTTATATTTTAAAAAAAAATGTAATTTGTACACATTCGCGTAAATTTCCTCGAATCCCTTTCTTCTTTAGAAAGAAAGAAATTTGGATGGATTAGTGCCAAGAACGATCTTCGATTTAATAAAATATTAATATTTAATAAAATATTTTTTATATTTTAAAAAAAACATGTAATTTGTATACATTCGCGTAAATTTTATCCTCGAATCTCTTTCTTCTTTAGAAAGAAAGAAACTTGGATGGATTAGTGCCAAGAACGATCTTCGATTTAATAAAATATTAATATTTAATAAAGTATTTTTTATATTTTAAAAAAAAATGTAATTTGTACACATTCGCGTAAATTTCCTCGAATCCC
>NW_006263381.1:532897-537395 GCF_000469605.1 Apis dorsata
TTTTGGAAAGAAAGAAATTTGGATTAGTACCAAGAACGATCTTCGATTTAATAAAATATTTTTTATATTTTTTATATTTTATTTAATAAAATAAATGTCTGTCACAAATTTCTCATCTCTCGTTATAAATTTTATTATTAGTCGAGAATGATACGCAATACAGACTTTATATTACTCGAATAATATACGAACGTCCTATTGTATGTTTTGTTATTATAAACGCGCAACGTTTCGTAGCGATGTATACATACTTGGATTACGAAACGTAAATACAACGTATTTAGACGTAATAAATACGTTCGACCGACTAAACGTTAATTCATATTGAATTCGGTGCTGAGCGAAGAACGATGTGTCGCGCGATGGCAAGTGAACGAAAACGCGTAGTTTTAACTAGTTTTAATTGAATTGAAGAGAAATAGAAAATAATTAAAGATGTCGAAAGTGGTCGAAAGCGCAAATTAGCGCAGGAATACACTGTGGACGGTTCGAGGCGGAACGTAATTCCACGCAGCTGCTTACGATAAAAAAAATTTATGCTTGAAGAAAACTGCCCATTTTGTTCGTTTCTACTTGAATAAGCGAAGCATAACGCAGAAGAAAGCAATCTAATTATTCCAATTATCCGAAAATTCTAGTTTTGTCTCTCTGTTGATACGGGAGTCTCCGTTGTTGGAAGCATTGAAGAAAGGAATTGAAAGAAGGAATTGAAAGCAATTATTCTAAAATTTTATTTATTAAATTTCTATTATCCAAAAATTCCATTTTTGTCTCTCTATTGATTCAGATACGGAAGTCTCCGCTCGTACATTGGAAGCATTGAAAAAAGGTAGGAGGGGCGAAGAAATTGAAAGCAATTATTCTAAAATTTTATTTATTAAATTTCTATTATCCGAAAATTCCACTTTTGACTTTTTGTTGATACGGGAGTCTCCGTTATTGAAAGCATTGAAGAAAGAAGAGGCGAAGAAATTAAAAATTATTCTAAAATTTTATTTAAAAAATTTTATCTATTAAATTTCTATTATCCGAAAATTCCACTTTTGACTCTCTGTTGATACAAGAGTCTGCATTATTGGAAGCATTGAAGAAAGGAGGGGCGAAGAAATTGAAAGCAATTATTTTAAAATTTTATTTAAAAAATTTCCGAAAATTCCACTTTTGTCTCTCTGTTGATACGGGAGTCTCCGTTATTGAAAGCATTGAAGAAAGAAGAGGCGAAGAAATTAAAAATTATTCTAAAATTTTATTTAAAAAATTTTATCTATTAAATTTCTATTATCCGAAAATTCCACTTTTGACTCTCTGTTGATACGGGAGTCTGCATTATTGGAAGCATTGAAGAAAGCAGGGGCGAAGAAATTGAAAGCAATTATTCTAAAATTTTATTTATTAAATTTCTATTATCCAAAAATTCCACTTTTGACTCTCTGTTGATACAAGAGTCTGCATTGTTGGAAGAAAGGAGGGGCGAAGGAATTGAAAGGATAATCTTATATTCACTCGATAATTCACCGATTCTTAATCGTAATCTATGGATCTCGACGACAACGGTCTCGCTGTCACAGATCGATGGGGAGAAATGGGGCGTAGAGCGAGAAGATTGGGAGAATTCCTCGGCCGATTGTCGGTCTACACCTTCATTCAGATACGCGAGTCGACGATCGATTGTTAATGTCGTCCCTCGACCTGGAAACGTTCCCCTGAAACGTTACACCGCCGAGGAAAAATCTTGAGGAGGAGGAAGAACGTTGGCCGAATTTAATCGCGTCGATCAACTCTGACAGTTCGATAGAGCTCGTTTCTAACCGTTTTCGTTCGAAAAGCACAATCGAAAGGAATTTTCGTCCACGCGGCCATCTTTGAGGATGATGCGATTTCGAACTTGTCTCGCTTTGATCTCGATTCGATGTCGCACGAGATTCGAAGAATTGATTTCGAGATTCGAAGAACTGATTTCGAGGATTTTTAGGCGATTTCGACTGGAAAGGGAAGGTTTTTGGTAGTATTAATTTCGAGGAATAATAGCTATGTTTCAGCGAAGTGACGTTAGCAATTGATCTAATTGAATCAAGCGAAGTTAACTAAAATAATTTTTATATTTTTGCTGATATTTCTAGAAGATGTGGAACATCGTTTCATATAAATCGTTTGAATGTAACGAATAGAAGAAGCAAAAGAATATTGCATGTAATGTTAAAAATCAAGAATATCTTCGTAAGATTCTATCATTTGAATTTATATTGAATACTTGGAATTCTTGACCAAAACTTAAAATTTTGAAGAAATTCATCAAAGACGAATAAACTCGAATATATATATATCGAAAAATAATCAACAAGCGAACGAAACAAAGCAAGAAACGAGGGGAAAATACTTCTGGAATCTGGACGATGGTTGAATAAAGATTTCCACCTGTTTCTGTACTTTGCGCAACGCCCGCATGCCCGCCTCGTTACTCGACATTTGTAAAAGTCGTTTACACGGGAGTAATCGATAATTCGATTCCATTAAACCTTCCCGCTTTATTCTCGATTCTATTCAAACGCAGCTGCCTTGATCGATCGATACGCGTTTAACGCTGAAAACTTACGCGTGTACCGTATCCTCGATTACAAACTATTCTTTTATTTTTTTTCTTTCTTTCTGAATCGTTTAATTCGATCTAAATCGATTAACGAAACGTAACGATTTTAATAATATAATTAATCGATAATTAAGTATCGACGCACACGTTATTAGGGACACGGTAGGGGATCCTCGTGACGCATCCGTTGCGTCAATAGGCGCGAACGTTTGGAGTTAGACCTTTCGTACTCGAACTCGAATCGATATATTCCGCTTCGATATGGATGTTCATTTTCTCTTGTGAAAACAATCGTCTCTCTTTCGACCAACAATCTTTGTAATTACCTGTGGTTACAAAGGGATCGAAACGTACGTCCTAATTACGATCAGAGCTTTCGAAAGCAGACCCATCTCGACTAAGAATGGAATTATCGACCGGTGGTCGGTCTACAAAGGGATAATTTTCTTTCGTGATTTAAATAGTCACATCTTTATATATATATATATGTATAAAATCGAACTATAAACACGATTGAAACGATTGTCGCCGTTCGATCGGAAATTTCGTCGTCGCGGGTCGAGCAGAAATGGCCGCTTCGACGATTGAAAATCGGTCGAAATACCGATCCTCTCGCGATCCCTCCCCCTTTCGCAACGTTTCTAACCGCATCGAGCTTTCACCCCTTCGAGGCTCGGCGCGAAATCCGTACCGCTGATTGGTCGGATGGGGGAGAATTCGATAAACGATTTCGCTCGCGTTTCGAGTGTCAACAAATTACCTGTTCACCGCGCTTATCCGATTTTCGCGCGAATTCGATACCCGGAATCGAGGGTGGAAAATTTCCATCTTATCTCTGTCTCTTGTTCAAGAAAAAGTTGAAAATCTGTCGAATTATCTGGATCTTTTGAAATTTCGTTGATTTTAAAGAGGATTAGGGATTAGGGTTATAAAGAGGAAGAGGGGAGGGGGGAACGAGATTCGTTTAAAACTGAAGGAAGATGATTAAGTTTGTTTGCCAATTTTCGATATTTTTGATATTTTTGACCTGATCCCGTTTTTAAATTTGTTATCTTAGCGCGGAATCTATAAGATCCTCGGTCGGTTCTTCGAATCTTCTTTTCCCCAATTCTTGCCCCAGTTTCCTTCCCTACCGCTCTATCTTCTCATCCAAACTATTACCGGTTATTCGCTTCGTCTTTTAGAATTTGTCCTATCACGCCGAGCCAATTTTCTTCCATTCGAATTCTTATGTCCCGACGAATGGAGAGTTTTCTTTTTGTCAACGAGACTCGTGTTAGTCTAGAAATAGTTTTCTGGAGTAAAGGAATTTTTGCATCGATATTCGAATTTGCAATGTCTTGGAAAGTGCGGGGGAAAGAGAAGGTGTGACCGATAACAAAGGACAATTTCTTCTCGCCCACTTCCTTAAAATTATCACTACTCAACGCGTTGGGAATATCGAACGATTTTCTCCTTTCATCTTGTCCTATAAAACGATATGACAAACTTTTAGAGATCCTTTCCTTTGGAGGACTAGAAGACGCGAAAGCACGAATAATTTAAAGATAATTTTTATAATCCAGCTCGAAACGCTTATAAAATATCGTAGATCCTTTCTTCAGAACTAGAAGACGCAAAAGCACGAAAAATTTAAAGATAATTTCTGACTCAGCTCGCTTATAAAATATCGTAGGCAGAGAGATTTAAAAAAAAAAAAAAGACTGGAAAACATAAAAATAAAAATAATTTAAAAATAATTTCTGATACATTTATTCAATTTATAACATTTATAGAATATTATACGTAGACAGAGTCTTTAAAAAAAAAGAAGACACAAAAGTACGATTAATTTAAAGATAATTACTAATTCTTTAAAAAAAGCTAAAAGACACAAAAGGAAGAATAATTCGAGATAATTTCTGATACATC
>NW_006263381.1:537458-537736 GCF_000469605.1 Apis dorsata
CTCATAATATTTATAGAATATCGTAGACAGATTCTTAAAAAAAAATTAGAAGACACAAAAATACGATTAATTTAAAAAAGAGATTAGAAGACACAAAGGAAGAATAATTCGAAATAATTTCTGATACAGCTCAATATTTATAAAATATCATAGACAGATTCTTTGAAAAAAAACTAGAAGACACAAAAATACGAATAATTTAAAGATAATTACTGATTCTTTAAAAAAAGCTAAAAGACACAAAAGGAAGAATAATTCGAGATAATTTCTGATACATC
>NW_006263381.1:537752-538294 GCF_000469605.1 Apis dorsata
TTCATAATATTTATAAAATATCATAGACAGATTCTTTGAAAAAAAAACTAGAAGACACAAAAGTACGATTAATTTAAAGATAATTACTGATTCTTCAAAAAGAGATTAGAAGACACAAAAGAAAAAATAATTCGAGATAATTTCTGATACATCTATCCAGCTCATAACATTTTTAAAATTTCATAGGCAGATAGATTCTTCGAAAAAAAAGAAACTAGAAGACATAAAAGAATAATTTAAAAATAATATCCATCCAACTCGTAACACTTTCACGCGGAATATATCATCCTAAGAAACTCTCGATTCCCGAAAAAACTTTACTAGAAACTATATTTCATTCCTCGAAAATTATATTCCTATTTATATACAACCGCGTAACCCTTTTCCACGTTCACCAATAATCAAATTACACGTTATCAATCGAACGACGATGGGTGGGTGGTATCGTGGTATCGAAAGTTTCTCAGTGGATCGAGCCGCGAAATCCACCCTTATACACACACACACACACACACACACACACACACACACACACACACACA
>NW_006263381.1:538455-539219 GCF_000469605.1 Apis dorsata
GGAGTTTAACGCGATCCCCTCGAGGGGATCTCGTTCTCTGGATCGCGATAAAATTCGTGGGTTGATCGTTGGCCGAGGATCGTTGTGCAGAAGGCAGGAGGCGCACAGGTAGCGGTTAGAGTGAACGGCAGGGGCCAGGCTTCGCCAGGAGAGGAGCGTAGGTGAGCTGAAATAGATCGATGGACGTGGTGCGCACGCAAGTGCCTCCGGTTGTAACCCCTGCAGGGAGAGAGAGAGAGACAGAGAGAGAGAGAGCCCATGCTCGTAGGTAGGGTTATCGGTGGGCGAGGGGAGGGAGGAGAGGCGAGCGAAAAGCGGAATTACGAGAGGAGGGGGAGGCCTCGGTCGTATCCACAACGCATCAACCGCGTATCATCGTAAGCGTGAGAAAGGAAGAAAAAGAAGAAAACTCGAGTACGCGCGTAGCAAAGGATAAAGTAAGACGCGAAGGAAGATTGTTGGAAGAAGGATGGTGGAAATTGCGGAAAATGTCCCGCGAGGAGAAGTAAGCAGTAAGAGAGAGAGAGAGAGAGTAAACGTACGCGGCGCAAGGACGAGTGGTGGTAGAGAATCTGGGGGTTGAATACGCGTCGAGTTGGGAGGGAGGAGTGGTGGGAGTGGGGGAGGAGCGTGTAGGGGTAGGGCAGGGCGCGAAAGGGAGACGGAGAAACGGGCCGGCCGGGTTATTGGAGGAGGGTGTTGGACAGGGGTGGGATGGAAAGAGCGGGAGGAAAGGAGACGGAGAAAGACGGGCACGCGACGGT
>NW_006263381.1:539769-540110 GCF_000469605.1 Apis dorsata
GGTGGTGCTTGCCGAATGATCGATCGAGCGATGATTGACAGCGCGACGTTTCTTCCCTCCTTTTTGAGAAGAGAGATCTTCTCTCCCAGTTCGATTTTTCGGGATTATTAGCAAGTATTATTAGGGAGGAAAGTGTGAAAGTGTGTTTCTAATTCCGATAATTTTATCGTTCGAGATATTGTTATCTCACCAAATTTTCGAGATCCTTCGTCTGAGATTCGTTCGAAGACCGCCTTTCGTGATCCCCCCATTTGCGTATTTGGTATGTTTAATTTTAAAACAAGCCTCCCTTCCCTCTTTTTTTCTACTCGAGGAAAAAGAAAAACGAACGAAGGATTTTC
>NW_006263381.1:540330-543138 GCF_000469605.1 Apis dorsata
GATGGGTTTTTTCCTTTTTTCTTTTTTCTTTTTTCTATTTGCTGCCTCGCATCGCATCGTGTCCTCGTTCCATATATATCATGTACATAGCGTTTGATACAAACTGCTCGCTTCATCGATGTAGATACGTTTGTTGACAAATATCGCGCGGAAATATATCGGATAAATGTATCGAGAAACGATCGAAGAAACAGCTTGTGAATTATCGATCGAGTCCCCCTCGAGTTACAGGATATTATCGATTGTATAGGATTTTGATTCCTTATTTTAACCCCTTTTCTCATAGATCAGTGAGATAAAATATCTTGGAACAATTTTATTTTATTTTATTTTATTTTATTTTTAGAATCTCGTAACAAGTGGTTTTGGAAAATTCGAGTTTCGAGTTCCTTTTTTTCCCTCGTCGCGGAAAAAAGATCTCTCTCGAAAAATTAACTCGAATATTTTCAAGAAAAAGTGGAAGAGGATGTCAAGGTTCGTTATATCCTCGAATTTAATTACACGGTATATATATTTGAATATGATGAGTTTTTTCGATGGATCAAAAGAATGTGGGTCATTGCAGTTGGTTAATTAAAGACGTTAAAATTATCGCAAAATCGTACGTGAAATTGCAAGAATCTCAATAACGAGGATCGATCGTACTTTCGAACACGAATGGAAGAGGATATCATTATAGAAGAAAAATATCAACGATGATGGCTTATCATCGAACGAAATGGATTAATTTAACCGTTGAAGTTTGATTCGTCGCAAGGTAAACGAGTTCTTTTTCTTGTGATCGTGGTTCTTACTTAAAAATTCTGTTATACACGTGTACAATCAATCATCTATTATATTAAAAAGAATCTACATATCCAATTATCATATGGACGAAATAAAATTAAAATTAAAAATTAAAAAAAAAAAGAGATGCGAAGATCAAAATTTAAACAGGCACACAAAAAAATTATTTCTTTAAAAAATTTCTCTATAATTCGCTCGACGAATTATTATTGCTTCAAACATGCACAAAGCCTACCAAAGACCATATATATATTTATCATTCGTAATTTAATTCGTCCACCCCCGCGTGAAATTTCAGCGTGAAAACAGAAACTAACTTTACTTTGTTACCTCGGTCCTATATCAAGGGGGGTTGCAATAGTATCTAGCGACCTATTCCAGGATTGTGGGAAGAGGAGGGGGAGCTCTGTCGTCCGTCCTCGTGGTTCAACGAGGAAATGCTAATCGCCAGCTTTTTGCTTATCCATCAATTATTTCCAATTATTTCGGTAATCCTACCTGGCTTGTAATTTCCTCCTAACGACGCGTGGAGAGGGGTAACAACACTGACTCAACTTCAATTGCAAATAAATTCTTTGCAAATAAATCCCTCCCCTTTTTTTCCAAATTTTTCAAAATTTTATTACTTTTTATTAAATAAAATTATTTTTATTAATTTTTGTTAAATATATTCTTATTAAATAAAGTTATTTTTATTAAATTGGGGTATAAGATTATATTGTATAAAATAGATACCAATTTTTCTTCTCGCGTCTGGGTCAGAGAGATTCTTCTGACTCATCGTCGTCCAACTTTCTCGGTGAACGATCTTTCGAATTAAAATTTCCAAATTTAAATCTTTGGTACCAGCTTTTTTTTCAGTAACTTCCTAAGCTGGAGTGACGCCATATCGCTCGAAATTGTTGCACAGAACTCTCGTCGCGACTCTTCTTAAAAACATAAGAACGATCTTTTAGATGGCGCCACGAGCGGAAGTTGCGATGGTAGATAAAAAGGGGAAGGAAGTTATTTGCACACCTAATAATTAACCCCTTGTTTTGCGATTCAAGTTGCAATAGCAACAAGAATGTCGGTTTGATTAAGTCGCTTACAACGTTTTCGTAGTTTATAAAATAAAAATAAAATCGCTACTGTCACTGTCTGTTTAAAATATCTATTAAATTATTTTTTGCAGATGTTGACAGAACTTTCACCTTCTCTTTAATATTCTAATATTTTAAATATTTTTCTAGAGAAAATACATCTACATCGTCCGAAATAATTCGAATTCGGTCTGAAATTACGATTGTGGAAAAAAAAGGGGAGGAACTTATTTGCATACGTAATATAAATATAATTAAAATATTTATCAAATTATTTTTTGCAGATATTGACTTTCATTGTCATCAACAACATACCTTTCTAATATTCTAATATTTTAAATATTTTTCTAGAGAAAATACATCTACATCGTCCGAAATAATTCGAATTCGGTCTGAAATTACGATTGTGGAAAAAAAAGGGGAGGAACTTATTTGCATACGTAATATAAATATAATTAAAATATTTATCAAATTATTTTTTGCAGATATTGACTTTCATTGTCATCAACAACATACCTTTCTAATATTCTAATATTTTAAATGTTTCTCTAAAGAAAATACATCCGCATCATTCGAACGCGAAATAATTCGAATTCGGTCAAAAGTTATAATATAAATAAAGTGAAAAAAAGGGGAAGGAATTTATTTGCATTCGTAATCTAACCAGTCGTTTACAATATTTTCGTAGAAAGTAAAGTCACTATCGCTGTTTAAAATATTTATCAAATTACTTTTTGCAGATATTGATTTTCACTGTCATCAACAACGCTTAATATTCTTTTTGACGATTTTTAAGAGTAGCTTTCTATTATTTTAAATATTTTTCTAGAGAAAATACATCTGCATCGAAATAATTCGAATTCGGTCTGAAATTACAATTGTGGAAAAAAAAGGGGAGGAACTTATTTGCATACGTAATATAAATATAATTAAAATATTT
>NW_006263381.1:543239-550640 GCF_000469605.1 Apis dorsata
CTGTCATCAAGAATGCTTAATATTCTTTCTGAAGATTATTAATATTTTAAATATTTCTCTAGAGGAAATATATCGAATGCAAAGTAATTCGAATTGAAAAATTAAGATGATAGAAAAAAATAGGAATTTATTTGCACATCTAATATATTATCTCTTAATTCTTAGGAATTGGAAGAAAGAGGTAGCTAAAAAAGAGGAAAGAAGACAAGTTTTTCTCTTTTTCTAAACTGTTTTCCCCTTGCTTGTTTGTTTGACTCGTGTCAACTGGGTATATAAGTAAGTTTTGTCGGGTAGACGGGATATAATCGATGATAATAGAATTTTAATAGAGAAAAGTCGAGGAAGCTCGAAGAAAATAAGAGAAAAGAAAAGAAATATATATATCTCGATTTCGTTCTGAATCTGGATCGATCACAGCTCACGCTGTATATAAGGATCGAAAGAAGCGAAATTTTCGATTTATAAAACTGGAACGGAAGGAAGACACAAGTTGAAAACTATTGATTAATTTCTCTTGAACGCATGGCCGAGGAGTGTGTGTTGCACGGTGGTGAATTTATCTTTCCAAACTTTCCACTTGCCGTGGATGGCGTCGATCAATAACCAACAAAACCAAGAAAATAACTTCTAGAAATTAGAATCTAACTTGGTTGAAATTTAAAAGGAGATTGCAAGCGAGATGAAAATATTTTGGTGGAAAAGTTGGCCGAATCTTTCTTCCGCCAGAGAAGAAATCGAAAAATATCTTCTCCGTTTGAAGAAAGATTTTCTTAAGCTTCGAAAAAATTTCCATTCATTGTAGAATAAATTTCACGAATTTTTATAAATTTCAATTTTTGTTCGGCAGAAAGCGAAAACTTCACTCACTGGCTATTAAAAATAAAATATTTTCATTATCCTATAAAAATTCTTTACGTGTAATTGTGAGAAAGGCGTAGCATTAACTTAATTAACTGATTAACTTAACTATCATAAAAGGAGATCTTTAATTAAAAAATTAATTTGTACATTTACATTCTGTAAAACCAACGCACCATCAACGTCCTCGTGCGTACTTAATTCTTGAATAAAATATTTCTTTTCGCAGCAGAGAAAAAAAAAGAAATATATATTTTAAACATTTGCATGAGATATGAAGAAAAACGAGCTTTTTCTTTTTCTTCTTCTTTTTCTTCTTTCCCTTTTTGCGATCAAAATCGAACGGTTCGGTTATTTCGTACTTTTCCAAATATATGTATATCGAAGCCAGTAGTTAATATCGAAATCACGGCGCCGTATACTTTCCAATAAACGCCCTCGTCGGTCATCGAAATCGATGCAAATGAACCGTTTATTCGTGAAAATAATGGCGAACAACAGGAGGAACTAAAATGCCTCGTCTAATCACTGCCTCCTTCGTGTTTCACCCTCTTAGAGAGGTGAGTTATTTACGCGAAAAATAAACCTCGTGTCGAGTGTTTTAAAATTAGCACGATAAAACGAGCCACGATAGATTTATTATCCCGCAATTTGCTTCAATCTCGAGTATTATCGATCGGTATTGCAGAAATTTAAAAACGCTCGCTTCTTCGAACTCAAGGTTCCCTCCTCCATGAATTTTTCTACAATTTCGAAATGAAAAATACGAGAATAAGAAAAATCCGAGATTTCTCTCCAATTCTTCGAATATAATAATAATAATAAATTCGATTCAAGATTAAAATAAAAAGGTAGATTTCACAAAAGAAGAATATTTTAATTTCTTAGGGGAATTCGAGTCGCCCCTAAAATGCTTGTATCCGAAATGGAACGGAAGCATCCAAGTAAATTTGTCGTAAGATTAAGATCAAGATCTCCAGTACGATCCTATTCAGAGTCTGTTTTCCAGGTTTTGTCCATTCCGCTCGTTTCTCCGCGGAAGGAAGAGAATCGAATAGAAAATTGCTCGAGTTAACTTCGATCGTGCAACGTGTTGCGACGTTGCTGTTGAAAATTTGAAAGCGAGCCAGTTCGACTGAATCCGCGGCGTATTAATTCTGCGATTAAAATTCAATGGCAATTACAAATTGAAGCGTCGATGGGGCGAGAACCGCTGGCTCGTGTTTATCCGTCGAGATATGCGAGCGAAATATCGATGGTTGAAACAACATTTAAGGGAAGATGGATATTTACCCGTTTCACGAGTAATTATGTCACGTTGATTTCGAAATATTCGCCGCAAAAATGTGATGATCGATCACGTGGATTAATTCGTTCGACGAGAAGAAATCGTTTACAAGGAATGGAATAAGTTGTGTTTAAGCTCAAGTTTCGTGATTAATGATTAAAAAATTCTGATACAGGCGGAAAAGCTTGTGTGAATCGATTTCGCCCGCCTTTCGATTCGGATGTAATCTCTCGTTGACCTGAACCAAAAATCTCGAGGAAAGAATGGAGGGAAGGTATTACTTAATGTTTCGAGCCTTTCCCTTATTCCTCTCCATGCAATGGAATCTTGGAAAACGCGTATTTCGAATATTTCTTCTCTTCATCCTCCAATTTTTTGTTTCACTTCGAAAGTAGTTTGAATTTATTCTTTTCTTTTTATTTATTTTAAACCTCGTTCGAAGGATCTTCCGTTTCGTGGAAAATTTTCCTTATCAATGTATCTCCCCGATCATTTTAAATTTCTCGGGAAACGTTTCCACTTTCGATCGATGGAACCGGAAAATTACGCTTGGTAATTTCTTTTTATGCGCTTCACGAAAGAAATAAGTTTTCAGTTAATAAAACTTTGAAACTCGGCCGGGCTGTTTAAAAACTCCTTCTAAATTATTCCCACCTAATCCACTTTCGAAACGAAATTTATAAAAATTTCCTTAACGACCAATTATACATATATATATATAAATGCAAAGCGACGTAGAGCTGTCTAGAAACGAATCTTCGTTTTACCTCCACAATTTAAATTTCCACTCGCTCTCCTCTTCAGTACTTCTCCTCGCGGAACTGCAACTGTAATTGTTACACGTATTATCGCGCGGTTTTCCAAGGACTCGTTTCAAAATCCAACAAACGTGCTGGAAGCCTCTTCACTTCGCGAGAAAGACAAAGGAGCGAGAGCGCTTTTCACGTTCGAGACATACTGGATACAAACTCGTCTGTAAAAAAAGAAGTTGAATTTTCAATTCGTTCAACTATTCAATTCTTCCCTTTTCCTTCTCTCAGCCAATTCAGCGAGAATATTATATGGTTATGGGGGTTTATATGGTATTCGTTGAAACCAAATATTATACTTTGGATTAAGTATACTTTGATGTGTTCTTTTACTTATACTTTTACTATCCTTATACTTTGATGTGTTCTTTTATTAGGTTCAAGGCTCTGGACCTGTTCATCCGATTCATCTGTAATTTATACGCGGCAAAAATGTGATAATTGATCACGTGGATTATTTCGTTCGATAAAAGAACGAGAAGAAATCGTTTGTACGAAAGGAGGGGATGATCTGACGCACGATGTGGAAATTAGTTTTAACGCGTCCGATAGGATCAACCTTTTCCGTGACTTTTGGAAAATTCGCGCCTCGTTTCGAGGATAATCGGTGGCGAAGTCGACGATTCAATCGCAAGCTGTGATTTAGAAAAATGTGCTTCTCACCGTCGTTTCATTCTTCTTTATCTTCTTCGTGTCGTGAGAGGGAGAGGGAGATTGTCGTTCGATGAAAATTGAATCGAAAGGGATTGGTGTTTCGTTGTTTCATTTATCTCTCTCTCTGGTTTAAAAAGATGTACGAGTTTGAAACATTTATCGTTAGAAGAAAAATTTATGAAGTTAGTTTCTTGAGAAGGAAAATTCAAGTTTCTGGAATGCTTGATTTCCCTGAAAAGAAAAAGAAAAGGAAAGAGAAACATTACTAGAATCTAAACGAATTAATTCCTGGTTTGAAGAAGTTTGTTGTTTTCATTTATCTCTTTGGTTTAAAGAGATGTTTGAAATATTATCGTTACATCAATTTTATCATTGGAAAAAAAATTCAAATTTCCCTGAAAACAAAAAGAAAAGGAAAGAGAAAGAAAAACCAGAATTTAAACGAATTAATTCCTGGTTTGAAGAAATTTGTTGTTTTCATTTATCTCTTTGATTTAAAAAGATGTTTGAAACATTATCGTTACATCAATTTTATCATTAAAAAATTCATGTTTCTGAAACTCTTGATTTCCCTGAAAAGAAAAGAAAAGGAAAGAGAATCTAAACCTGAATTAATTCCTGGTTTGAAGAAGTTTGTTGTTTTCATTTGTCTCTTTGGTTTAAAAAGATGTTTGAAACATTATCGTTACATCAATTTTATCATTGGAAAAAAAATTCAGTTTCTGAAACTCTTGATTTCCCTGAAAAAAAAAGAAAGAGAAAGAGAAACATTACCAGAATCTAAACGAATTAATTCCTGGTTTGAAGAAGTTTCTTGTTGTTTTCATTTGTCTCTTTGGTTTAAAAAGATGTTTGAAAGATTATCGTTACATCAATTTTATCATTGGAAAAAAAATTCAAGTTTCTGGAACTCTTGATTTCCCTGAAAAGAAAAAGAAAAGGAAAGAGAATCTAAACCTGAATTAATTCCTGGTTTGAAGAAGGTTTGAGAAGTTTCAGTTTGAAATTTGAAAAGCGTCGAATGGAACGACATCCCTCGTTTGGAGAGAGGAGGGGAAAGGTTTGGAATTTAAGGAAGAGGTGGGCGAAGCCGAAACGCGAATCGAACGAAGGCAAAGAGTGGAGAATTTCTTTCGTATGTCCGATTTCGAGACCGGGTCGACGTGACCTAAATTGGAAACAAGAGAAGGAGAAAGCCACTAACTCAACTAACTCGAAACGAAAAGTTTCCTCCTAACTTTTTAATATCGCGTGATGCACACTGTTTCGTTTTGGATAACACGAAATATCTCCTTTTTTTTTCTTTTCTTATTCTCAATCAAACGAGAGGGTAGTTTAACGTCACACAAAACAAAATCTTTGAAACGAAGATACACTTTTTAATTCAACTAAAATTCTGCTTTATACATCGTAAAAGTAATAGTGAATTAAGGAAGCCATTTTTTTTAGAAGAGAAATCGATCAATTTTCTCGAAAATTTTTAAAACTCAAAACAATAAGCGGATAAAGCAAAATTTTAAATTGCAAGATTTTCAAGCTTCTTGTATCAAAAAATAAATTACAATCCATATATAAAAACGTTCGTAACTGAGTATATATAATAAAATTATGCAATTGCATAAAGTCGGTCAAGAAGAGAAACGATACGAAAATATCTTATTTTGTATAATTTTCAAATTTTCTATCCTGTGATGCAAAAGTTCAATTTCGGAATACTCTTCACTGAAATAAAAGCTCTATTCTGAAAGAATAGAGATCGTTAAGCGAACCGTTTATGGCGAATCGTTAACACCACGAGTTTATCGTTCTTCTTAGAGATTAGAATCTCTCTCTGAATAATTAAAGGGTTCGAGGAACGCTTTTATCGCGTTTTTTTTTTTTTTTCTCGAATCGTGACGAGGACGTTAGCTCGATAATTGGGCGAGGACGTGACTCCGAAAGAAACTCCTCTTCGCTTAATTCGTCCCACGAAAGAACGAGATTACTCAACTCGTTATTCACACTTCGAGGAATTAATCAATCGAAAGATCGATTTCAGTTCGATCAAGGATATAAAAGATCACGAGATGGCGAGAAATAGTGCTTCTGAAATCGAAAGAAAAATAAATAAATTCATTCGCGTGTTCGATTCATGTACTTTCTCTTTCTACGAATTTTCTATTTTTTTTTTCTGAACAACACTGAAAATTTAATAGAGAGAAACGATTGTTTCATCGAGCCATTTCTCCTCTCCGTTCCACCATTAATATTCGTTAATATCGCTCGAGCGAATATTGAATCGAAAGTGTTTTGCCACGAAAGGGAAAACGGTGGCGCGTTACAAACGTCAAATTTAATAGGTTTGTCGGAATTGGATGTTTACAACGGAATCGAGGATTGAGGTATCATGGTTAAGGGGATCTCTGGGGATGAAGGTCTCCCCTGTTTAATCCACGCGCGTTCAATACGTTTTAATAATTCCACCCTTGCTGAAATTTGCTGAAATTAGAGGAAGAAGGAGATAAATTTCCTTGATATCGAACCATTTCGAATATAATTTAATTTTTAATTTAGGAATACGAGGGGAAACAATGAACCAGTGTAATCACAAGTCGCACAATTTTTTGGCGGAATATGAATTTTTTTGTACAAAATTCTCGAACCAACGAATTTCTCTTTAACATTTTTGCGAATATTTCATTTTTATTCTGACTCTTCACAGGTAATATTCACCGTTTGTGCTCGTAATATTACGTTTCTGGGACTTGTTTTCTTTCTTTTGGTAAAAAAAATTTCAGAAATTGTAACGAAATTCGAGGAATGAAGGATCGCGATATTAAAAAAACTTTGCAACTTTCTCGTTGAATTGTCAAGTTGAATAACGAGAATGTGATAAACCTTGGCTTTCCACCTTTCCCGAAACTTTCCACGTTCGCCAATTTCCTCGATAATCTCTTTTAAACCTCGCTCTATCGCTCATTTAATAATCCGCCTCGAAGACGATCTTGTTGAAGTTGAATTTTCGAAGGCGTTACACCATTCTGCGCTCGAAAGTGAGAGAGGAAGAATCGAGCAGCGAAATATCTCTTTTACCGTTCTTGCTATTAAAGTCATCAAAAATGAAATTTACAAAACGACTTTGCTCGAAAAAAAAAAGTATCTTCACCGAATTCTTATTTATTTTTGCTATTTGAAAAATAGAAATATCAATTATCAGTGGCTCGTGAAATTTATAAATAATCTTCACAATTTCTTCCTTGAATTTTCATTTATTTTTGCTATTTTAAAAATAGAAATATCAATCATCAGTGGCTCGTGAAATTTGTAAATAATCTTCACAATTTCTTCCCTGAATTCTCATTTATTTTTGCTATTTGAAAAATAGAAATATCAATTATCAGTGGCTCGTGAAATTTATAAATAATCTTCACAATTTCTTCCTTGAATTTTCATTTATTTTTGCTATTTTAAAAATAGAAATATCAATCATCAGTGGCTCGTGAAATTTGTAAATAATCTTCACAATTTCTTCCCTGAATTCTCATTTATTTTTGCTATTTGAAAAATAGAAATATCAATTATCAGTGGCTCGTGAAATTTATATAATTTATATAAATAATCTTCACAATTTCTTCCCTGAATTTTCATTTATTTTTGCTATTTGAAAAATAGAAATATCAATTATCAGTGGCTCGTGAAATTTATAAATAATCTTCACAATTTCTTCCCTGAATTCTCATTTACTTTTGTTATTTGAAAAATAGAAATATCAATTATCAATGGCTCTTGAAATTTATAAATAATCTTCACAAT
>NW_006263381.1:550863-558410 GCF_000469605.1 Apis dorsata
GAAAAATAGAAATATCAATTATCAATGGCTCGTGAAATTTAAATTTTTCGACTTTGCTCGAAAAGAAGGAAAATCTTCACAATTTCTTCCTTGAATTCTCATTTTTTTGAAAAAATACCAATCATCATCCCATTTCTAGTAAATAAAAATCTCCAGCCTAACTTATTACAATGTTCAATGTTTCAAAACTCGTGGTTGCTGATGCTGCGACGTGTCAAAAATCTTCCAAAAAGAAAAAAAAAAAAAATCTCCACGCGTTTTCTTCCATCCTCGCCTCCTGAACACGTAACAGAAACACGTCCTGAAATCCCCCTCGAATCGCGCTCGTATTTTCACCGCGTGAATATCCCTCCTCCCCCACCTCTCCCCCTCGTCAAAAATAGTTCATTAAGGGAGAACGTCGAGATAGCATCTTGCAGGTGAATAGTCGTGTATATATATATATACACAGTATATCGATCGCAGGTCGAAGCGAACGTTTTAAGGGTGTGCACCCTCCTCAACCCCCATTCCACACCCCGTGGAACATAAGTTTAATCCGATTTATCCCTCTCAGCGCGATCAGAATGTTAAAACGAATATCCGCGTTCCTTCTCCACGTTCTCCTCCTCTTTTCAGGATTCCTCATAGAGAAAACTCGAACAGAAACACCGAGTGGCAAAGTTGGAGGAAGGGGCTCCCACACCTGCCCCTCCTTCAAAAATTATTTAGATGAAAATTGGAAAAAGGAGAGGCTCTAATTTTTCCAAATAAAATTATTATATTAAAATTATAAATATATTAAAAAATCCACGCAAATAAAATTCAAGGATGATAAATCGAATTTATTGGATTTGGAATCGCTGGATCACTATTTTTTTATTCGAATTAAAAAATTGTGTCACTCGTGAGTTAGATTTTGAATTTCATGATGATTCATCGAAAGTTGGTTTGGAATGAAAATTCGGAATTTTTCAAATTCCTTTCGATCGATCTTAAAAACATCTCATTGTACAAATAATATATTCGTCTTCGTTGTTACTACAAATTCGAAGCAACTCTTTTAACTTCTTAGGAAAAAAAGAAAAGAAAAGAAAGAAAGAAAGAAAGAGAAAGATAGGAACGAAACCGATGTTCAAACTCGGAAGGAACATCGTGCATTCTCCCCTATCGTTCCCCGCTTAATTACCGCGAAGCTTTTTGCTGGCGTTTAAAGCGCGAGTTAATTAAGCTTGCACCGATCTTGTCGGATAAAAAAAAAAAAAAAAGAAAGGAAGAAAGGAAGGAAGAAAAAGGAAACAGGAGAGAATTGCCCGTTTTCTTCAACGAACGATTAGTAAATTCCGGCTGACTCGGTCAGAGATACTTGGCGTCTTTTTTCTTTTCTCTGGAAGCTTTTTCTTTGCTGGATGATTCGTAGAGTTTTTATGGCACGTTCGAGAGAGAAATCGATGGAAGAGCTCGAGATATCCACGCGTGTTGTTGATCGCATGCCACTTTTCGATCTCTTCGATTACTCCTTTCTTGATGTCTGTTGTTGTCGCTTTTAAAATATTAACGTTGTTCATAAAATTAAATCACGTGGATATGGTAAAAGATAGGATTTTAGCGAATTCGAAAACGGATATTTCTTTCTCGATATATAAATCAATCGAGATTTTTATTCTCGAGCGTCGATCAATCAATTTTCAATTTTGTTCCTTTTCATTCGTTATCGAGCAAAGTTTCGTATGTAATTTCTGCCTTTCGTAGGTAAAATGTTGAAAGTCTTGGATCATCTGCAAAATTGATTCACAATAATAAAAAGATCCTTCTTAACGCGAAGAATCGATAATTCGAGATATCGAATATTCAAATTCGCATAATCCAGAAGTAGAAATTTTTATTTTTTATTTTTCTTTGAATCGAATGTTCAAATCGAAGAAGAAACACGAGCATTTTTCAATTAATAAATTTGACAGTATCGATTATTATAACAGAAACCACATTTTTTTATTTCATAAAAATTGACTAAAAATTAAAAATTTTTAAATTTTAAAATTTAGAAGACATTTGGATTTTCGTTACGATGGTTAATAAGCGTATTCCATTTTCCAATTCGACAAAGATTGGCTCGTCAATGGTTTAACAGAGAGAATAGGGTAAGTTTTCAACGCCAAACATTCAGTTTAATTAAGCTCTTCTCACCGATCTTATTACGCCATTTTGAAATAACTATACTGCGACCACGTCCACTGCGCGAACAGTGACTGAAATAAGAAAAACACATGGTAATGAGAAACATTTTCCCGTGGGGGGAGCGTTGGAAGAATGCCTCCAATTTATTCTTTAAAAACGAATTTCTCTCGCAGCCAATTGCGTATAATGTGACGTATATATATATGTTCATACATACATATATACTCAAATCTACAACGGAAAAATTTCACCCATGTTTTAGTGCAATATTTGCACAGAAATTCCAAGTTAAAAAGTTGAATAATTACATTTAAAATTTAAATTATTACAACAAGCATACATAGTCGAGTGAGTTGATATCAAGCATATATATATATATAAACGTCTCTTTAAATTTGAATTAATTTTATCGAATTTTAATCGCTCCCATCGATTTTAATCACAAAGCCTTTTCGATTCGTTAACCCTTCGCATCTTTGACGATACGAAATCTCATAATAACACGTCTATAAATACTTATTACATTTTTATAAAAGGATATTGTTTTAGGTTCGATCGATACTGCTTTAATATTTGACAGAGGGTGGAAAATTCTTTGATGAGGGAATCGAATTAACATCTCTATTGGCCCTGAACGGACAAAATTTCGAAATCAAGCCCGAATCAACGACGAATAACGGATAACAATAATTCGTCCATTGACAGAATTTTATCCGAATCGGGAGGAGACGAACGTTTATAACGAACGTTGCGCGGTTGTTAATTAGGTGGACGATCAATTGCACGGGTGGAACCCAGAGAAAGAGAAAATATGGTAATAATTGTTCGTTTTAATACGATTGTGAATCACGAACGGGTTTATCCGAATATCGTGCAAGAATTCATTCGTCCATTCCAATCCCTTCCCACATTTTTATCCCCTTAATCGATCCAACGAATGCAAATTTCTCCCCCTCTTAGAACGTATAATTTTTTTTACCACTAATTTAATTTCTAATTTCCTTCGTCTCTCTCTCTTTCTATCTATCTATCTCTCTCTCGACCTACTTGCAACGATGAATTCCTCTCCTTGATATATTGGAAATTTGTGAGGGTGGGGGAGAAAAAAATTGGAAGAGTTTACGATTTCTCGAGATCGAAAAGACGACCAGCCCTTCTCGCGAAATTACGATATTACCAGTCAGCTTTTGTGACGCTCGCGGTTTCTGACAATAAGTACAACTTTAATAAGTTGAGAAACTCGGCGCGGTTCGTGCCTCGACTTCCATTTCTAAGGGTTCGTTATACCGTGTCGGATATCTCGGTATTTTCGACGCGCTCTCTCTCTTTGCTAAACGTCTGCTAAACCGTGTTGCCACTTCTCGAACCACTCCAAACTCTTTTCTATCGTAATTCTAGGAGAAGTGCACATATAAAAAGTTAAGTCTCGATCATATATAACCAATCTGTTGTGTGATCCATCGAAGCTTCATCCCTCTCTTTCTCTTGTGATTATTTTAATTCTTGACAGTTTCATCTCTTTTCTAAGAGAAGTAATTCTCAAAGAAGTGCAATAAATAAAAAATAAAATTTCGATCACGACGATAACCAATTATCATTTCGATGTAATTGTGTGGTCCATCGAAGCTTCATCCCTCTCTTTCTCTTATGATTATTTTAATCCTTGACAGTTTCATCTCTTTTCTAAGAGAAGTAATTCTCAAAGAAGTGCAATAAATAAAAAATAAAATCTCGATCACGACGATAACCGATTATCATTTCGATGTAATTGTGTGGTCCATCGAAGCTTCATCCCTCTCTTTCTCTTATGATTATTTTAATCCTTGACAGTTTCATCTCTTTTCTAAGAGAAGTAATTCTCAAAGAAGTGCAATAAATAAAAAATAAAATCTCGATCACGACGATAACCGATTATCATTTCGATGTAATTGTGTGGTCCATCGAAGCTTCATCTCTCTCTTTCTCTTGTGATTATTTTAATCCTCGACAGTTTCATCTCTTTTCTAAGAGAAGTAATTCTCAAAGAAGTGCAATAAATAAAAAATAAAATTTCGATCACGATGATAACCGATTATCATTTCGATGTAATTATGTGGTCCATCGAGGCTTCATCCCTCGTGATTACAATTTTAATCCCTCACAGTTTAGTTTCTTTTCTACGTAATTCTAAGAGAAGTGCAATATAAAAAATAAAATTTCGATATAACTGATTGTGTGGCTCATCGAAACTTCATCCCTCTCTTTCTCTTATGATTACAATTTTAATCCCAGTCTAGAATAGACGTTTCGATTTTCTACGGAATTCTAAGAGAAGTGCAATAAATAAAAAATAAAGTCTCTATCACGACGATTATTATTTCGATATAATTGTGTGGTCCATCTCTTGCGATTATAATTTTAATCCCTGACAGTCTCGTTTCTTTTCTACGTAATTCTAAGAGGAGTGCATGTAAAAAATAAAGTCTCGATCACGACGATAACCGATTATCATTTCGACATAATTGTGTGATCCATCGAGGCTTCATTCCTCCCTTTTGATTACAATTTTAATCCCTGCTATAATTTCTGCCCAATCAAAGCTTCATCCCTATCTTCTTCTTATTATTTTAATTCTTGACAGTCTTTGTCTCTTTTCTACGTAATTCTAAAAGAAGTTCAATGTAAAAAATAAAGTTTCGATCATCTCGATATAACCGATGCCTTGTGTGGTCCATCGAGGCTTCATCCCTCTCTCTTGTAATTACAATTTTAATCTTTGCTATAATCCCTGCCTACTCGAAGCTTCATCCCTATCTTCTTGTGATTATTTTAATTCTTGACAGTCTTCGTCTCTTTTCTATGTAATTTTAAGAGAAGTGCAATAAATAAAAAATAAAATCTCGATCACGACGATAATTAATTATCATCTCGATATAATTGTATGTCCATTGAAACTTCATCCCTCCCTCTTGATATTACAATTTTAATCCCTAGCAGTCTTTTTTCTACGTAATTCTAAGAGAAATGCAATATAAAAAATAAAGTCTCGATTATCATGTCGATATAATTATATAGTCCATCGAGATTTCATCCCTCCCTCTTGATATTACAATTTTAATCCCTAGCAGTCTTTTTTCTACGTAATTCTAAGAGAAATGCAATATAAAAAATAAAGTCTCGATTATCATGTCGATATAATTATATAGTCCATCGAGATTTCATCCCTCCCTCTTGATATTACAATTTTAATCCCTAGCAGTCTTTTTTCTACGTAATTCTAAGAGAAATGTAATGTAAAAGATAAAGTCTCGATCAAGACGATTATCATCTCGATATAATTGTGTGGTCCATCGAGATTTCATTTTCATTTCATTTCATCCCTCCCTCTTGTGATTATTTTAATGAATAATGTAAATACTTAATTGACAGTCTCGTCTCTTTTCTAATTCTAAAAGAAGTGCAAAAAATAAAGTCTCGATCACGATTATCATCTCGATATAATTATATAGTCCATCGAGGTTTCATCCCTCCCTCTTGTGATTATTTTAATGAATAATGTGAATATTTAATTGACAGTCTCGTCTCTTTTCTAATTCTAAGAGAAATGTAATGTAAAAGATAAAGTCTCGATCACGATTATCATCTCGATATAATTATATAGTCCATCGAGGTTTCATCCCTCCCTCTTGTGATTATTTTAATGAATAATGTAAATACTTAATTGACACTCTCGTCTCTTTTCTAATTCTAAAAGAAGTGCAATGTAAAAAATAAAGTCTCGATCACGATTATCATCTCGATATAATGTGATCATCCTATATCATCCCTCCCTCTAGTGGTTGCAATTTTAATCCCTGACAGTCTAATCTGTTTCTGCCTAGAATAGGCTATTCGAATATAGCCTCCCCTTAAAGTCAGTCAGTCTTCTTTCTTCCATCTAGATGTAAGAAAAAGATACGAGTAGGAAGGGGAGCGTTACCCTCGTTCTCGAAAAAAGGATGCTCGAAAGAGGAAAGGTGGTTCCGATGATTAGGTGCGCGACAGAAAAGGGAAAGAGAGGCGGGAGGGGTTGCGATCCGTGAAATTGCCTCTCTGTCAATCATTCGATTCTCGAAGCTCGGTCGAAAATGGGAAATGAGAAGCTCGGTGGTGGCGATTAAAAGAACGATTTTTCTTCGGCTTCTCTTTTATTTATTTTATCAAATTTTCAGACGAGGATCCATTTACACCGATCAATACGATCGTTGTATCGAAGAAATTGAATACTGTTCTTCGATTCGCTGAAAGAGAAAATTACCCTATAATTATCTTGTAACTGTGAATTTGCAATTGTCGAGGTAATTGGAGGTAATTGATCGTTTTTTCTAAGTAAAAATGAATGCCAAATTTATGAAGAATCGTAAGAGGATGTTGGTCGTGCAACTGTGGTGGAATTGATTCGTTCATTGAAAAACAGAAGAATATAAATATATATATATATTGGTTAAAAATAATGGTTTGATCGAAGGGGGTAATAAACGTAACCGTGGCATTCAATTTGTAATTTAAACTAGCGTGTATAAGGGAGTATAGATTTACATACGATTGGAAATTTAGATCAAGGGAATGGAATATTTCGCGGACGAGCGAAGATGTGTTTAATAAGAATGATAAATTTCATTTTTCGTATGATTAAAATGATGCGTGAGCGAGCGAGGTGGAAGAAGGAAAATAGTAATATCTCTTGAAAATGTCCCATTATTCCGGAACACGTGACTCGAAAGATAGAGACGTGGATCGTAAATAAAAGAGGTAACACATTATGCGCGAATAGCGTTGGTTCGGTTTAGTAGAAAGTCGGTGATTTTTATATATAACGCCTCGCACGGTCTCTGAAGAGAAAGCGAATGCGTGGCGCGATAAAAGAATACGCGACACGTGTCATGATTAGTCACAGTGCCGTGATCGACATACGTGAATTGTTATTCACATTTTGCTTCTCTTATGCAAACGTTATTAAATTTTAGATAGATCGATCTACGAATACTCGAATCTTTTTACTTCTGTCAGAAGAAAAACTATAGTCATATAGGCTTCGCTAAATATTGCAATGTTAAAACCTGCAACGTACTCTGACAAGTTGATAACGTCGCACAGATATTCTAGCTCAAAAAATTTCGCATTCGTGGAATTTTTATTGAAAAATGTTGATTTACGCGATACGAATTGTTTACCTTTTGCTTTTCTTATGCAAATGTTATTAAATTTTAGATAGATTAACGTATGAATACTCGAATCTTTTAACTTCTGTCAGAAGAAAAACTATAGTCATATAGGCTTCGCTAAATATTGCAATGTTAAGACTTGCAACGTACTCTGACAAGTTGACAACGTCGCACAGATATTCTAGCTCGAAAAATTTCGCATTCGTG
>NW_006263381.1:558677-560116 GCF_000469605.1 Apis dorsata
CTATCTACGTACTCCTATTTTTTTCCTTCTGTCAGAAGAAAAACTTATAGTTATATTCGCTAAATATTGCAATATTAAGACAACGTACAAGTTGACAACGTTGCACAGATATTCTAGCTCGAAAAATTTCTCATCCTCGCGTGGAATTTCTAAAAATGTTGATTTTGGTAATTGATACCAATTTAATTGAAATATTATAAGACAAGAATCGTATTCTTCTTAGATTGAGAATCGAGTTCGATAATTCTTATCATTTTATGCTACTCTTCGCCCAAAGATTTTTCTTTCTCGTCACAGGAGAATAAAAAAATTCTGTTCCCTCGCTTGTGGACTTCTAACTGCAAATCAACGCAATAATTTGATATATTTGGCTAAATTGACACTGAATCCCAATTCTAATGCAAGTAAATTATCCGACAAATACTTTACAAATTACTTCCACTCTTCCTCCTCCACGAAAGAATCCTGCAAAGAAACTCAGAATTCAATCAATTTGCAAATTCTCGATCGATTTCCACCAGTTGACCTGTAAGCTTGCTCGAACGATCCATCAACCGGCGCTTTATTCTCTCGGACTCGTCCCAGATTTTAATTGCATTTTTCAACGCGATTCGGCCACGGTTCCACGACGACCCCCTGCAAAAGTCGCGGTCCCCGTCTCCCCCTCACCACAACTAGGCCGACGCGCTCTCCTTATCGATCTTAATGATTGAAAAATCGATCGATTTCTTCTTTCTCTTCTTTCTCTTCTTTCTTTTTTTTCGTACGCTTTCACGCGCACGATTGCATATTCGACGCGTATCCCAGTGACAAAGGGGCGAAATAGACACGGACCACCCTCTCCCCTCACCGCCAACCCCTCGAAAAAGGGCCGTTTCAGCTATCAACGTTCCACCCGCCCTCGATGATCCGTGTAAAGCCTCCCTTTCACCTAAGGGATCCCCTGGATCCCCATTGTAAGCCCCCAACTATGGAAAACATTTTTGTAACGTTTTGTAACCAACTGATCCAATAGGATTGCTTGCCATTCCGAAGAAAGGGTGGAGGAGAGGGTTTTTCTCCGGCTCGGAAAATCTTTCTGCCTTTTTCTTCACTTTTCCTCGCGGAGATACGAAATGACGGAGTTGCGTGCGAACTTGTTTCTTTTTCAAAGGAACCTTCCAGGATCTTTTCCTTCCTCTCTGTAATGTATAATATGGAATTTTTTACACTCGCGAATATTCCCTTTGACGGATTTTTCGATAATCTTTTCGATCGAATGCTTTGTTGAAATATATATGGATATACTCGAAAGATTTGCGCGAAGATCTTTTCTTTCGATATCTTCGAAGAATCGAAGATCTTTCTTTCGTGGATTTTCGAGATTTGGGAATATCCCTTTGACGGGATTTTTCGAAAGGCGAAAATATTTTCGATTCTTTGAATATTTCGTTGAATAT
>NW_006263381.1:560124-562689 GCF_000469605.1 Apis dorsata
CACGGAAGATTTTTGAGTTGCGCTCAATTTTCTCTCGAAAGGATCGATTTCGAATCGAAGATCTTTCCGTTTCTTTTACATCAGATTTTCCAGATTCGCGAATATTCCTTTGACGGGATTTTTCGAAAGGCGAAAATATTTTCGATTCTTTGAATATTTCGTTGAATATATACAAAATATTTTTGAGTTGCGCTCAATTTTCTCTTGAAAGAATCGATTTCGAATCGAAGATCTTTCCGTTTCTTTTACATCAGATTTTCCAGATTCGCGAATATTCCTTTGACGGGATTTTTCGAAAGGCAAAAATATTTTCGATCCTTCGAATACTTTGTTGAATATATACGAAATATTTTTGAGTTGCGCTCAATTTTCTTTCGAAAGAATCGATTTCGAATCGAAGATCTTTCCGTTTCTTTTACATCAGATTTTCGAGATTCGCGAATATTTCTTTGATGGGATTTTTCGAAAGGCGAGAATCTCTTGATCCTTAGAACTTTGTCGAATATATGTATGGACATACGTAAAGATTTTTGAGTTTTGAATTTTCTCTTTTCGAGACGATATTTCGAACCGACGATCTCTCTTCGACGTTTCTTTTGCAAAATCTGATATTGGATGCATCAGAATTTTCGTGAATTTTTTTTTTTCGAATCATCACGATACTAATAAAACAGGATTTCTATTCAACTGGATGAATTTTCTTTTGAAAAGATTTTTCATCCTTTTTCTTTTTTTCCAATATGGATAAACAGGATCTTCGGACAGTGTGTTATATTATAGTTTCGATAGCATGCATCTGAAATTTCGTACGTGAATTTATATTGGAAATATGTCAAATACGCGTCTAACTTTGCTCTGGGAAAATATGGATATTTTTTTTTTTTTTTTTTTTTTAAACAAAAGAGGGCAAAAGAAATTGGGCCCCGCCTTTTTTTCGAACCCCCCTTCCCATTTTTTTTTTTTTTTTTTTTTTATATATCTCGGCTATACGCAGTTTGACACGGAGTTTTGTATGGTCGAGGAAGACAAAGAAAGAGGGTATCGTGATTTTGAAATGTATTCGGGATCGAAGGGGTTTTTAACATTGAATGGTTAATAAAGTGATATTTATCGATGTTTATTTTGGAATTTTGCTCATCTTTTACTCTTTGAGCGTCGTAAAATCAATAGATAATATTCTATACTCGTGTATCGAATACGAAAAATATTTTTTCACAATTTGTATTAACCATAAAGTTTTTTAGCCCTAATTTTTTTTAAAGAGAAACTTTTTTTTTCTATTTCGTTCAAGTTATAATTTTACAATATTTTATCGTTGAATTCTTGTATTCTTCTATATCGTATTTATAAAATATTTCGATTTATAATTTTATTAACAACGATTCCAATTCTCCCTCGTATTATTTATCGTCACGAAATATTTTAGAAAGGAATTTATTTCGCCATGATTTGACACACAAATAGGTGTTTTTTTTTTCTACTTCTATCCAGGGAAAATGCGTCGATCAAATTTTCCAGGGAATAATTATTATTTTATTTTCTCGCTCGCGTGTGTAGATATACATAAAAATTTCGTCGAACAGAATTCCCTATAGACGCACGAACGTTGCGTGTGTATTTCAGTGAACGAACATCGAGAAAAGTTTCTGGAAAATCGAATTTCCAACTTGATTGCGCGAACAATCCATACATTTTTAAACTTTTGCGTAAATTAGATTTTGTTTCTCCCTGATGCGTCGAACGTTAATTTCGTTAATTCCTTATTCCATATCCATCCGCATCAATCGATCCACGAATGACGCAACTCGATCTTATTACTCGTATCAAAGGTTATTATCGAATTATCGTCAATTATCACATCCAACATCTCTGAATGTATCTAATTTATCACGCTCGCTCTCGTAAATCGCCATATACAGTGGCCGATAACGAAAGTATTCGAACGTTTACATTTCCATATTTTTGACGAACGAGATATAAAAGAAATTTGTTTAAGAAACTTTTTTAAAGCAACGAGGATGGTATAATAGGGAATCTCAAGATCGTGTCGGCAAAATTTGAGAATGATTCATCAATTTTGCAGTAATTACAATTATCATAGAGAATATCTCTGAATGTATCTAATTTACCACGTTCCCTCTCGTAAATCGCTATATACAGTGGGCGATAATGAAAGTATTCGAACGTTTATATTTTCATATTTTTGACGAACGAAATATAAAAGAAATTTGTTTAAGAAACTGTTTAGCAAGCAATGAGGAGTGTATAATAAGAAAAATTGTGCAAAATTTGAGGATGGTTCATCAATTTTGCAGTAATTACAATGTTACAATTATCATAGAGAATATCTCTAGATGTATTTAATTTACTACGTTCGCTCTCGTAAATACAGTGGGCGATAACGAAAGTATTCGAACGTTTATATTTCCATATTTTTGACGAACGATATATACAAGAAATTTGTTTAAGAAACTTGTTTAAAGCAACGAAAAGTGTATAATAGGAAATCTCAAGATCGTGTCGGCAAAATTTGGATTGATTCATCAATTTATGCAGCAGTTATAA
>NW_006263381.1:562726-563135 GCF_000469605.1 Apis dorsata
TCACATACACGCACTATTAATGGATTACAAAAATATTCATTTATATTTTTAATTTAAAAGAAACTTGTTTAAGGGGTGTATAATAGGAGGGAAATCTCAAGATCGTGTCGGCAAAATTTGGATTGATTCATCAATTTATGCAGCAGTTATAATTTACCATATACACACACTATTAATGGATTACAAATTATATTTTTAATTTTTAATTTTTTATGAACGTTTATATTTTTTTATGAATGTTTATATTTTTAATTTTTGAGGAAAGAAATATACACGTTAAAAAAACTTGTTTAAGGCAACGAAGGATGATTCATCAATTTATGCAGTTACAATTTAGCACATACACTTAATGGATTACAGAAGTATTCGTTTATATTTTTAATTTTTGAGGAAAGAAATATACACGTTA
>NW_006263381.1:563162-566175 GCF_000469605.1 Apis dorsata
AAAACTTGTTTAAAGGGTGTATAATAGGAGGGAAATCTCAAGATTGTGTCAGCAAAATTTGAGGATTCATCAATTTATGCAGTAGTTAAAATGCATTTATGGGTTACAAAAGTATTCGACCGCTTCATATATGCAGTATTTAATATTTAATATTTTGTTGGATCATAAAAGTTCCATCACTGGTTGATTGTAATTTTGTAAAATTACAATCGATGCAATTCCCTATTTCTAATTAATCTTTTCTTTAAACATCCGTTTCGAAGATATTTGAAATTTATATCTGGAGTCTGCATTAGGTTACTAAACACATGAGATATATTGTATCCATTTTTTCGCTGTATAAATCGTCCGATTTATACGAAGAAAAGTAGCTATTTCCTTAACATTTCTGGAACATTTTTTCCCGCCTGAGAAAAGATTTAAATACTTTGCTGTAAAAAATACCGTACACGAAGTGAGCATCGACGTAAGAGGAAGCATCGAAAGCCTCTTCCTTTCTCTCAATTTCACTCTCTCGGCTATCTCTACTACCACTAACTCTCTCATCGTGTCTGCTACGTTTGCTTTTTCTCGAAGTCATCCTTTTCAAATCCTCTTCTTATATTCCTTTCGATCCATTTTCCTTTCTTCCAAACCGATTAGAGATTTCCCTTATATTTATCCACTCCTCGGAACATTGTGTCATCGATACATCTATTCTCGTACGAAATTTAACCATTTCTTTTCTTCCAAAAAAGAGATTGAAAGAAAAAAAAAATCATAGTCGTCTTTGCGTTTTCCAAATCAACTATTGCCTCGATCGTTGAATTAAACATAATCAAGGAATATCTTTGCTGTAATAATAATAATAATTTTTCTTGAAACAGATATATCGTGGATTTAATAATTATCGTGTAATTAATTTGAATATATAATATAATATATAATAATAACCACTATGTATATATACATATACATATTCGACCAACATCGATATTAAAATCAAATTCGAAATCCCATTTCATCCAAACCCACGTATAACATTTCCTCAAAGCCGAAATCCACTAACCCCTCCCCCTTCCCAAAAAAAGTACAGAAAAACCATTTCCAATCTATTAAAAAACACAACGCAAAATATATATATACACATATACACAACGATATCCATTCAAAAAAGGAGAAGAATAAAAATACAAAAAAAATATCCACCCACGCTCGAAGCCACGTTTCCACAACAGGAAGAGCGTGAGACAAAGAGAGAGAGAGAGAATGAACACGCTCTATGGAAGATCGACAAAGAAAATCGTGTTCACAAATGGCTGGATAAATCGAATTCTCCACTCTAATCAGTTTCAACCAAAACTCTGTCGAGGATGGAAATCCAACCGACTCCTTGGGCGGCCGATTCTCCTCCCCCTCTAGAAACTCGATCGGTAACCACTGCGTGGTTGACACGCGATTAACCTCGACGCGGCTCGAGAGTTTCGACGTTCGATCCGATCGAAGACGAAACGTTTTGCATGCCGGGAATTAATTAACCGGGTTTGTACACGCGGGTATCGATCGAGGTTGTTATTCGTTGGACGGTTGTTTCTTGGATTCGAGTTTCCTTGCGTTTCAGAGGATTCAACGGAATGCGTGCGGCTATTCGTGGTTATTGTTTCGCTCGATTGATTTTTCGGGAAATATCTATAATTCGATTTCTATATTTGCATAATTGCAAAAGAAAGAAAAATTGTAAAATTCAACTTCTCACCAAATTTTTACCAACTTTGAAATCGATCGAAATGAAAAATATCGATCCTTCGATTATTTTCGCGATGGATCGATCGGTGGCGATCGTTGGATCGTGATAAATTTGTGTTTTTTCGAGAATTCGATTCTTTCGATCTCTGTAAATAAATCCTAGTATCTTTTTTTTTTCTTTATAAATTTCCAAATTTCGGAATAAATGTAATTACGCTCGAGCTCTTCTCGAGAAAGATTCGTATTCCGTCTTACTTTTGATTTTATCTATAAAATATATATATATAGAATATCTATATAGAAACATCATGAATAAGAAAAATAATTCGTGGAAAGGTAAACGATTATGCAATCGTTCGGGAAATCGAGCGAACGAAATCGATGTTCCACGCTCGAAGAAAAAAGAAATAAATGTAAATAAAAGAACACGCGTGATAAAATCGGCCGGGAACACTTTTCCTTTGCATTATTTCGCATCGTGGGTCGATCCTCCGCGCTGATTCCACCAACGTGCGGCGGATGATCTCGTAATCTCGAGGCATCCTTCCTCCTCTCGAATCGAGCGCCTCGACGATCCACTCGAAAATAATCGAAGGATCGATATTTTTACCCGATTTCAGAGTTCGCGTATTTTTGGTAGAGATTTGATTACGAATTTTACGATTTTTTTCTCTTGCAAAGTAGAGATCGAATTGTAAGATTTGGAGTGCATAGAAGTGAATATGGTTTTAAGTTTAGAAAGTTCTTTAATATTTTTATATTTTGGTATAAAAAGTAATAATTTTAATTTTCACGTTGAATTTAATAATCCTTCTTCTTAATATCTCGAATTAAATCAACTAAACGAATTAAATGATGAGTGTTTTAAATTTTCAGTTTAAAATTTGATTTAGACTCCGTTTTCAATACGCGCGATGTATTGAAAACGGCACATCTTTTTCACGAAGATACTCAGAGTTTATTCGATCGATTATTCCGATCGAAGTACGGAAGAAAATTACTGTACTGTGTTCGATTTTCTTCTCTCGATAAACTGACACGACTGTCGACACGTTCGCGACGTTGGATCGTTGTCGTGTGACAAAATCAAAGGGGCCGACATCTTTATTATCATTCTCGAAACTCTGTCCTGAATATTGTATGAATGCAAAACAGGAGGGGGGAGAAGGTCTGATCGTGCGAAGCTTCGTGAGAGAGGGCACGAATCGATTTTATGCTAACGATGTAACGTCGATTCTCTTATCCTTTTTCTTTCTTTCTTTCCTTTTTTTTTTTTTTTTTTTTTTTT
>NW_006263381.1:566344-569460 GCF_000469605.1 Apis dorsata
AATAATCATCTCTCGTCAAACCGTTCGATTTTGTTTCGAGCGCAATGGTTACTCGTTACTCATTTCATAGATAAAATCAAAAGTAAATTATATCGTACGAATACGTGTGTTGGCGATAATTTGAAAAGGTCACGAGCGAGTCGATGTACAACAGAGTCGAAAGAAGAACTCGGGCGTTCCGTTAATGGGCAAATTGTTGGCCAGTAATAACGAGCGAGCCGTTACTTCCAATTACAACGAGCGACGCATTTATTGGCAATTTTTATAACAAGCTAAAGCTCATCATTCCCGTCGGAATCTAAAAAACTGATCCCCTCCATCTGTTAATGCTACACTCTTTGTAATATTGTTATCTTCAATCTCCTTTTCACCGAGTTTTTTCTTTCGCGTTTTTTATAACGATATACTTTTTTATTTCTTCGCGACAGGCTCGTATTCAATTATTCCTTATCTCGTTCGCGAATTCGACGCGTGCTCTCGTCATAAAATTCTTCGTTCTCGTTCGTGTAAATAGGTAGGGCTGTGTATACAATATTTCTATTTTCGCGATATATTCGATTACTTTTTATCTTTCGGTTAATTATTTACAAATTCAATGCGTTTTCTATAAAATTCTTTATAGAATTATATATAAGTATAATAAAGCTATACAAATTTCGTTTGTATACAATATTTTTGTTTCGCAATATATTCAATTATATGATTTTTCAGTTATACCATCATCGATTGTTCACAAATTCGACGTGTTTTCTATAATATTCTTCGTTCGCTATTTCATTATATTTTGTTTATATACAATATTTTTATTTCGCAAATTTTCCAGTTTGATCCTTAACGCATTATTCACGAATTCGACCTATTTTTTCCAGAAAATTCTTCATTCTCTTTCGCGGAATCGTTTCGATATTTTTATTCCAATATACTGTGAACAATTGTACTTAACCTTATTTCTAATCTTTCAATTATGCATTCCATAAAATTCTGCATTCTCATATGTTTGTTAGAGCTATTTCATTATATTTTGTTTGTGTACAATATTTTTATTTCTAATCTTTCAATTCACGAATTCGACGCATTTTTTTATAAAATTTTTCATTTTTGTACTCATAATAGGACAGTCTCGATATTATATACGATATTTTTCGATTTCTAATCTTCCAATCTTTCACGAATTCGACTATTTTCGATATTCTTATATTATAATTATTTTTCTTATATTATATTATATCTTCATTCTCGTACTCATAACAGAACTATTTCGTTATATTTTATTTGTATACAATATTTTTATTTCGCTATTTCTATAATCTCGCGTTTTTTATAAAATTTTTCATTCTCATACTCATAATAGGACTGTTTCGATATTTTTATATTCGCATTCGATTTCTAATCTTCCAATTTTTCAAAAATTCGTCTATTTTCGATAAAATTCTTCATTCTCGTAATAGATTTATTTCATTATATTTTGTTTCTACATTTTTATTTCGCGATTTCTAATCTTCCAATTCACGAATTCGACTATTTTCGATAAAATCCTTCCATTCTACATACGATAGGATTGTTTCGCTTGTACACGATATTTTTATTTCGCGATTATATTCGATATACGATTTCTAATCTTCCAGTTTGATCCTTGACGCGTCGATTATTCGACGCGTGTTCTCTGACAAAGTTGTTCGCACAACCGCAATAGGGGTGTTTCAAACGTACAGCTTTATCGCCCGCATTTCCTATCAATGGATCAATCTTAGTCAAAATAGATAACATCGCGTGAAACCTCTTCAACCGGTGCCCGCTCGAACGATGCGCGTTTATCGCAAAGCCTTTCGTTATTTTTGTCAATGAACGAAATATTTTCCTTCTTCGATTATTATTCATTTCAATTATTATACATACAAATATTCTTATTATTATATTTTAACCTCCATTTTAAAAAAAGTGCTAAAACGAAGAGATATTACAATCTATATTCAACTTAAATAAAAGCGTCTCTTATTTCTTTTAACTTCACACTGATATTACTATATTTAATTATATCATATATTGCCATCTACCAATTTAATTTACCATATAATTTTTTTTTTATTCGAAAGAGTGATTGAAAGAAGGAGAAATATTTCCAATTGATTACTGGATTGATCAAATTCGTCACATAAAATCGTTATATTTAAAGTATTTAATAATAAAGTACTAAAATCTATTTATCTCCACATAAACACTTTCGTTATCGAAATCAGGATTTTCGAGTCAGGTGAATTTCTCTCGATAAGATTCAAGAACACTTTCACGAACTATTGCAACTAATAATTCAGTAGAATTTAATTTAGTAGATTCAATTCACCAGTTAGACGAATCATTTTGCATAATGGATTGATAGGAGCAAACAGTTATGTAAATAGAGAGTGAGATTTATTCGTATGGAGGAAGGATATGAGGATAGCCAGAGGGTAATAAATACCGTTCTGGTTTCAATAATGAGGAATATAATAGCGGAATATAATAAAAAACGAGGTAGAAAATTATTTCATTTTCACCTATATAATATTCGTTTGAACTTCGTATAAAGATTTAATGTAGAAAATGAGAAGTGAATCGTATATGAATTATTATTAATCGTATACACTTCAACCTTTAACCTTTTTCGAAACATTCTTTTACGAAATGATAGATTCTTCTACGAACTTTCTTTAATACTAAACGTATGAGAAACAAGGTAGAAAACCTCGCAATTTCGATATAATCTTAACGAAATTTCAGCATACTCAAAAATAAACCCTTTCGAGCGCTTTTTTGATCGCTACCAATATTCGCTGTTCCCTAGAAAATATTTCGTGAAGAAAAGTCACAATTATTTTTATTTTTATTCGTCGAAAATAGCTGGATGCACGTGTAAACGGATATATATTGGAAGCTCGTTGGGGGAAAAAACTGTCGAGCGATATTTTACGGCGAGATAAAATTCTATGGAAGAACGAAATATCGGTACGTTGGAAACGGCAATGGAATATCGGGGCGAGATCGAATGGCTAGTAGATCAGGTATCGACGAGGCTCGACCGCGTCACAAAATTGCGTGGATTCTCGAGCCTCGAGGCAGAGCTCTGAACGGAAATATAT
>NW_006263381.1:569894-580952 GCF_000469605.1 Apis dorsata
AATTGGGCAATGGCTTACGTAGATAATCGTGGATTGGATATCGTGGAAGTTGGTTAGCTTGGACGAAAATCTCGTTAAACCTCGCGGCAAGAGGTTTCGATCGATAATTAGGGTTGAAATTTGTCCGAATCCAACGATTCCTGCGTCACCTTTTTCGTTCGTGAACGGAATCGATCGGTGAAATATCAATTTTAAGTGAGGCACGATGAGCAGAAGTTGAAGGATTATTCTAAATATGTCGATTCCAAGTGAAACACGATGATCGAATAAAAGTTGAAGGATTATTCGAAATATATCGATTCCAAGCGAAAC
Source organism: Apis dorsata (assembly GCF_000469605.1). Taxonomy (NCBI): domain Eukaryota; kingdom Metazoa; phylum Arthropoda; class Insecta; order Hymenoptera; family Apidae; genus Apis; species Apis dorsata. The sequence goes on from NW_006263381.1 coordinate 570,207, forward strand.
ACGATGATCGATATAGGATTCGATTGGATTTTTCGATTGGATAGAAGTTGGAAGATTATTCGAAAAATATCGATTCCAAGTGAAACAGAATGATCGATATCGAATAGAAGTTGGAAGATAATTCGAAATATATCGATTCCAAGTGAAATAGAATGATCGATATCGAATAGAAGTTGGAAGATTATTCAAAAGATATCGATTCCAAGTGAAACACGATGATCGATATAAGATTCGATTGGATTTTTCGATTGGATAGAAGTTGAAAGATTATTCGAAAAATATCGATTTCAAGTGAAACAGAATGATCGATATCAAATAGTTGGAAAATTATTCGAAAAATATTGATTCCAAGTGAAACACAATGATCGATATCGAATAAAAATTGGAAGATTATTCGAAAAATATTGATTCCAAGTGAAACACAATAATCGAATAAAAGTTGAAGGATTATTTGAAAAATATTGATTCCAAGTGAAATAGAATGATCGATATCGAATAGAAGTTGGAAGATTATTCAAAAAATATCGATTCCAAGTGAAAGAGAATGATCGATATCGAGTAGAAATTGGAAGATAATTCGAAATATATATCGATTCCAAGTGAAACAAAATGATCGATATCGAATAGAAATTGGAAGATTACTCGAAAAATAATACCGACTTATATGATTTGTCAAATATATAGATTTGAATGATGGAAACGAAATAATTTTAATAGGATTGCTCGAACTGGAATTGAATTTTATATATTCCCCTTTGATTCGTGAAAGTTCTATTTTTAATCCATCGCGATCCCGAATCGCTCGTGATATTTGTGACGGGATTATTGTTGATTATCGAACAACGTATTAATCCAACATGGAATACGAACGTTTATTACGAATATTTATACACGGATATTAATAATTCCTTTCTTCCTTTCATTTCGAAACGCTTTTATCCCGTTTCATTGCAAATTCGTGTTCCAACCAATTTTATATCATCGAATCAACATATAAAATTAGAAAAAGAAAGAAAGGAAAAAATTTTTCAAAATCTCTATCCTGACCGAATTGATACCGAACCCAGTTCAAAAAAAATAAAGGAACGAATTCCTTGGATCGAAATATCGTTCGATCGTTCCAACGACCCTCCTCTGACCTATTCGCTCCTCGAGGAACGAAACAATTTCTCTGCGCCCACCGTCGCGTCATCGATACGTCGGGGTATGTCGGCAGAGTGGCGCTCCTGGCGTTCGAACGTAATTTTCCCGTGCTTCGAATCCTCGTTAATGATCGATCGTGACTAACTTATCATTGCTCTCGTGCCATTATTACCTTCGGTCGAAGTCAAAAGCGTTCTCGATCAACGAGGAGAAAGGGGAGGGGGAGAGGAACGAGAAGATCGTTGCTCTCGGAATCGTTTCGACCCTTTGAACACGGGATACGTTCAATCGGATCTTTGTTGAATTTCCGCGAGATGGAAAGTTTGGAGAGAGAAGGGATTTACGAAGAGGAATTATGAGAATCAGCTTCGATTCCCATAATTCGTACGATTACGTAAATGATAAATAGAATTTTTTTTCTAAGCGAAATTTTCCAAGTGATCCCATTTTTAATAAGATTGTTCCTTTGAGTTACGGGGAATTTCCCCCTCGAGAGTCGAGCATTTTTATCGTTTCAAATATATATCGAATATAGTCGTAAAGACGACTAATTTAATATGATCGATATTCAAAATATTAAAAATTAAATTTATTTCTAAATAAATAAAAATCGTTCGAAAATTCTTCGTCATATGAACTACGAATTTATATACATATAATCTGTATATATCGAATCGAAATTTCGTACCAATTAACAACTCGTTTTCCATTGATATTTTACGTTTCTATGAATTTATTCCATCGAAATCAAATTCGTCTCTGTCTTCGTTTCTTTTTTTTTTTTTTTTTATTATTCACGAATATGCACGCAATTCATCCACGATACAAATAAAAAAAAAAAGGAAGCTTCAATTTCTCGCAACGATATCCAAAATCATCCACCTCGTCCACTTTTTCCGACTCTTTGAAAATTGAAAGAAGAAGAAAAAAAGTTCACGCGCGAAAATAAATCTCAAAGATCATCCTCACTAATCCCCACCAATTTAAACACACGTACGCTTTCCTAATTCTCAAACAAATTCAAAACGAATTTCATCGCGAATAAAACGGAGAAAAAAAAAAGAAATGACAAAAAAGCGGTATCGGCCTTTCGTTGCCAGTTGAAAAATATGAATTCGTTTAATCAGACGCGGGATATTTGGATAGAATAGAAGTCGAAAACAGGAAAAAGGAGAAAAAAAAAAAAAAAAAAAAGAAAAAAGAGTCGATACGAACCGTCGGTACGAAAGCGTATTCGCGCAATCGAGCGAAATAATTCGTTCCGGTTCGATACGCGTTGTGTCGCGCGTTGACACGAAGCGCCAAACGCAACAAAATGCTCGTGCAAAATGTAATTTCCTGGCTGAATAAAGCCAATCATTAATGATGCTTGCATCTCACCCTCGGCCCCCAACCGGAACCTTCCACCCCTCCACCCTTCCGCCCCACCTCGATTTATATCGCGCGTCGAGCGAGAGAGGGAAATAGAAAATATTTCGATAATTAATAATTGAGAACGAAGATGCGCGTTTTCGGGTGAAGCGTTCGTTAGAAACTCGCGAAATTGTTCGTTGCGATCGATGTTGAACTTGTGATTCCCCGAAATCGTCTTTCGAATCGTTTTTTCAAAACGAGTTTCCAAGCTTTTCCAATTTTTCGTGAGGGGGGAAAAAGGAAGGAAGGAAAAAGATCGGACAGAATTTCCCGTCCACGCTCGTTTACGGGTGTAGTTTAATTGAAATTGATCGTATCTTTTATTTGGAAGTGTTTGTTTCTTTTTTTAACTTGGTTAATTTCAGTGGAATTATTCAATTTGGAAAAATGATATTTTGCATAGAAATAGTTGTTGTCTCTTCGCGTGGATTTTCAGCGGATAATAAACATGGAGTGCAGTTGTCGAAAAAAGATTGGATAGAATTTTGTGTACACTTTTGTGTCACTAGTTATGGTTTAGCTCTGGAATTGTTCGGGTTTGTTTGTTCTTTTAATTTGGTTAATTCTCTCACTGGAGTTATTCAATTTGGAAAAATAATATTTGGAAGCAATTGTCGCTTCTTTCGTGTTCGTTTATCGTATTATTTTATTTCCAATGGGCAATGTCGAAACGTGTAAAAATAAAGATAGAAATCTTGTTAGTTTGTTTATGAATAATTGCGCGCAAGATGTATGTCAACAACAACGTTTCCTTAGATGATATCGATTTAACTCTATAACTCTTTCCACGCTAATAGATATCCCGTGATATTGTTCACGCGACGCTATAGTCGGCATATTTTGCATATCTTTGCATTATTAGATACGCGAGATATACACGTATATCTTTGCCTCTATCGCGGCAAAATTCAGTTCATTTCAGTCTCCGCGCTAGGAAGTAAATCAACTTTGCATCATTCCATTATTTCATACCAATCTTTATTTCGTAATCCCCTCTCAGATCTTTATTGTTCAACGTATAACGTTTGTCAACTCCAAAGGATTAATAATTAAGTCCATATTCAAATCCATTCCGATTTTCAAAAATCGCGCTCATAAACTCCCGTTGTAATTCTGACTTTCAACTGTGTCAGAGAATCATTAATGAGTATTGTATCCAAGTGTATACAAGTGTATAGTTTCCTCTGACTTGAAAAGGCTTGTCGTTGATTCGGCATATTGTTCTACTACAACTGCAACATCTTATAATAAATTGAAGCCAAGATCGAAACCTCGATTCTAAATGTATTTTTTTAAGCGTGAACTCGTTACAAAAGAGATAATTTTCATAGCTCTTCCCCTTGTCGAACTCACGCGAAATATTCGAATCTTTCTTTCAATTAACAGATCTGCCTGACCCTTCGAAAGTATCGAGTATTCGTACCACTATTCCTCGGTTACTGAGCGTCCGCTAAAACTTCAATATTTAATAAATTTATTTCGTTAAAATAAAAGAATATTTCTTTCAGAAGTAGAATTTCTATAAAACGTACACGCTCATATCCATGCGAGCGCAAAAAACGCCTCGCTCGGAATTTATGTGTCCCCCCCTTTTCCTTCGACTAGGAATCGTTCCTCGCCGAGGGAGAAAAGGAGGGGGGATAATTATTTCCCGTTACGCGCCGTTTCCTCTCTCGATCACGATCCCAGACAAGCTTGAAAACGTCCGAATCCCCCGAGCGATTTTCGTTCTTCCTCTTCCTCCTCCTCCTTCTCCTCCATGTGGAGAGGAGGATTATTTCTCCGCATCGTAAAGATAAGGGGAAGATAATACTTCTGCGCGAGTTGGTAATGGAATTGACTTCCTCCTCGTCGTGGTGAGTCGTGAGTGAAGGGGGGAAGGAGGGGCGGGTTGTAAAGTACCGGGAATAACGACCCGGTTTAAACGGCGTCCGCAGTTAAAAGTTTCGCGGGGCAAAAAAAAATATCGATTCGAACCGGGCGAAAATTGTTGGAACAATTATCGGTTGAAAGTCGAAAGTTTCGCGGACCAAGTTTTTTCGGATCCATAGGCTGCTCGTTTTTATTTCGCGTTATAGAACGCGGCGGATTAAATATGATAAAATATACGTACGAAGCGCACGGGTATTGATCCCTTATAAAGGATGTTTCAAATATGCGGGTTAATTGAGGTTTGTTAACGAAAAATTGTTAAAAAAAAAATGTACGATGATCTTTTAAATTTATTCTTTGAAAGGAAATAGAATATAATGCTTCTTTTATGTAACAAAATTTAGACGTATTATATTTCGATGTTTCGATGATCGTATTTATTACAATATTGTGTATTGTTGTATCTCAAAAATATCGATGATAACGGCAAATATTTCAAAAATTCATGGAGAATGTATAAATTAGGATTTAACCGTGTAGGATTTTTATTGTATTTTTTTAAATCCTTTTTATAAGCAACGATATACGCCGATATAGGTAAATTTTGAATCCAAAGAAGAAGTGGGCGGTAAGAAACGAAAGTAAATGATTTATTACGACTGTGTCTCACCGCCAGCAGTGTTGCTCGTTTTTTGTATTTTTGCAAAACGACCTCGTTTAATACGTCCGATCCATTTGGTGTTTTGGAAGGACGAAAATAAATAGGAGGGTGGCGCTCGTTTTATTTCGAGGAAGCGATTAATGGGATACATATATTATCTTCATCCGTTGAATAAACAGTTAAAGGGATTTATAAAAAAAATTCGATAATAAATATAACTCGAGGGGAGAAAAATTGAAGTCAGAAATGAGTCGAGAGCAAAATTCATTTTGCGAAATTTGATATTATCTTATCGAACGGTGTAAATAAACCGTCTGATCCGAAATTTATTATCGATGAATTAATTTAATAATTACCAGATTATCAATAATTACTATTATATACGCTGAATTATCGATTGCTCGTATATAAACATTGGGGTATAGCATATAATTGGGCCGACAAATTGACAATCGTATACACGATTAATTAATCGTATCAAGCGTTATAACAATTCAACCCACATCTCGTATTTGCTCTTTTTTTTCTTTTTAAGGAAATTTTTCTTATTTATTCAAAATTCATCAAATCGAACTTGGAATATTATTTTATCCATAAATTTTCGATCTGAACGATTCGCAAATATTTTCATATTTCTTTTCAGATTTTCCCAATCTCTCGTCCGAATGGATAAACTCATACGTTTATAAATTTTCCAAAAAATAATAATTTCGCATTTTAAAAAATCCTAAAAAAACTCGTTGATTCTCATTTTTTCCCCTCTCTTTCTCTCTTCAACTTTCAATTACCTTCCACCATATCGTGTGCATATTCCCAACCGCCAGAGATTCATCATCCATGAATTTCCTAAAAAACCCTGTTAACCGGTACGTTCCATTTCGTTAATCTCTTTGCAAAAAATCTTTCGAAGTTTCGTTTGTCCCCGAGTTAAGTTATCTTTTCATTCTCATAAAATTCCAAACCTCCACTCGTGTTAATTAAATCAACATAATCTGTTTGTCGAGTTAATTAACGAACGAAAGCTTTTGATTCCTACGCGGATCCTCGTAATTTCGTAACGATAGGCAAGCTTCTTCGATTATTTCTTCTCTGGTCAATTTTATGGTTGGACTTTGAAATCGGTTGGAAAAGAGATTAATTGGAAATTGGGTGATCTCCTTAAAATAAATGTTCGACACGTTCAAATGTATTCAAATAACATTCTCGCTCCTGGAATCGTTGGATATTCGTTCATGTGTCTCGTTGTAAACGTCGAACAGAATGTTTTGTCAAGTATCGAAGATATATTTTCGGATCGATAAGAGAAAAAGTTAAAAGTTTCTCGTTGAACGTTGTAAATTATATTTTATTTTTGTTTTATCGTTTAAATTTTCTAAGTACAATATATAATATTTGAAGTCATTTTAAAGTATAATATAATATAGTATAATAATCCTGTTAAATCTCGTTAATTAACGTACATTATTTATTTATATCTGGAATAAGTTTTCGATAGAAAATTATATAATGCATGCGTAAATATTATAAATATCGAAATTGATCGCAGTGCATCCAATTTAATGTTTCATAAGATTTATCCGTTGTTTTAATGGATCGCATATTTAATTTCGTATAATTCGCTAATAATAGGAAATTAACAATGGATTAAAATCGAGATACCAAAATCTTTTATAATTCTTTTTTGTTTTTTTAATTTTCTTTCACATTATCAAACTGTTGTCGATTTGCAATTTGCAATGTCACGTGACATCCATGCATCGATAAGAATCGATAAATTATCGCTACGCATTCACAAAAAGAAATATGGATGCCATTCTTCGACACGTAAGATATTCACTATCATTGTTAGAGAAATCGTTATAATTTATCTTTAAAACCAGTATATACATTAAAGATATACATGCAATACGTTTGTAAATCTTAAAAATCTAGTGATGGGTTTAAGTCCCTCTCTAAAATTTTTATATTTTCAAATTGAAATGCGTTATTGATTTAATAGATTTAACTATTATTAAAATTTATTAGTTAAATATATATACATTGAAATACGTTCCAATATTTGTAAACCTTAAAATTAGAAGAATTTAAGTCGATTAAAGATCAAACTTATTAGAGTTTTATTGCCTTAAATTCATCGTTTGAATAGATACATCCATTTCAATATATTTCAACATCTTTGAAAACCCTCTCCAAAACTTTTCTCCTTTAAATTGAAACGTATGCTACGTATGCAAATTGGCTTAAGCAATAGATGTAACAACCAGTGATAAATCTAGACTTGTGTGAGACTTAAACCTATCGCTGAATCAATACGAACTAGCGATGGGTTTAAGCCAATTCGTGTTAACATCCACTGCAACATATTTCAACGTCTTTAGACCCTCTTTAAACCTTTTAATGAGAAACAATTAGTGACAAATCTAGACTTAAACCTATCGTTAAGAATACATTAAAACCTAGCGATGGGTTTAAGTCGATTGGAGCATCGTCTTGTTTCTCCCCAAAGTTCCATGAACTATCAAATTAATTGACTTGTGTGTTTTTGAATCTAAACGTTTCCTCGATGAAACGACTCGTCCATCTCAGTAAAGAAACATTAAATAAAAGATCCCCGGTGATGGCCTTTTAGTTACGAACATCGATTTCGACGAGATCAAAGGATCTCGCCGATAACGTTCGAGATCAAACAAAGCTCTGTTGAACGCGATAAATCTCTCGTCAAACACCCCAACATCCTCTCGAATCCAGCGCGGATCCATTTCTCGCGCTTCGAGCAGAGAGCGTGTACCTCACGAGAGCTCGAAGAAGAAAGAAGTTTGGAATTGTTGGGAAGCGTCAGACTATTATTATCGGAAGGAGGGAGAGGACCTCAAAGGCGAGGAAGTGAGAAAAGTTGGCCGGTGTCTAATGAAATTGGCTCGTGGAGGAGGCTTCCCTTCTTCTTCTTCTTCTTTCCCCGTTTCCAGGGAATTTCCGGCTGTCGTGTCGCTAAGACGATCCTCCCGATTGTTTCGTAAACATTACGCTTCCTTCCGCTTTCTTTCGAAGAGAAATTCGAATTATCGAGATGATTGGACAAAGATTTCGAAGATTTCGAAGATTTCGAAGATTTCTTATTTGTGCTAAAATTAAATGTCTTTCTTTCTGTCGTTATCACGAAAAAGAATGAAATTATTAAACAATTTAGGGACGAGGGACGTTTAATTCGCGTTTGCTGTCTCGAAATACAAAGAGTCGAGGGTTTCCGGGAAAATGTTTACAATTTGGGTAAAATTTAAAAAATTTTTAATCGACGAAGCGAGGGGAAAGGCAATCTAATCCCTCTCCTTCTGTCTCTAATGTTCCCCGCTGTGTGATAAATTTATAAAAACTCAGGGGGAGGATACAGGGAAACGAGGTCCCTGGTCAATTATTGCTTTAGGATATCGCGAGAAACGGATGGGAGCCATTCTCATCGATGGCTTTCTGAAACTCTCCCCGAGAACCAATTATCTCTCGCAATCTTATTATCTCTGCCCAACATCTTCCTCTTATTTTTTTTTTCTTCTACTCTTTTCCTGTTACACAGATATAATTTATAATTTCCTGTGCACAGGTATAATTTATCGATCGATATTCGTGTTATTACCGACCGAGAAAAAAGAAATATTCATTTTCGAGGCTATCGAGAGATTAGAAGAAATATAAAATTTAGATACTTTCATTCACCTCGAGATCGAGGTAATTGTTAGCCAAATAAAATTTTCCTCCCGGATAAATTAACGAAATTACCAGTGATTCGAGAATGAAACGTATTTCCATCATTAGAAAATCTGAATCTTCTTTGCTCGGTGTTTATTAACGCGACTTAAAGTGTCGAATCGAAGAAAGTTTTAATGAAGTTGGCGATACATTCGAGTCAACGATAAACAAAATTACGTTTCGAGGATTCTTCTTCGTTTCGAAAGTTTCCTCCTTCTCCTTTCTGGAATACTCTTTTTTTTTTTCTGATTAATAAAGGATGATGAGAGAATCTTTCTTTTTCTCTCTTTTCGTCATCCACCATATATTTTATAAAGCCAAAGTGCTAACGGAAACTCGTTAAACTTTCTTCCCTCACTTTGTGGCTGGAATCGCGTTCGTTCTGGAATCTGAAAGATTTAAATAACGAGCGGGTAGAGATATTTTTTTTTTTTTTTCGTTCAAATTGAGAGGAATGAAGATTTTAAGAGATTTTTTTAGATGGGCGCGAAAAAACATATTTGGAAATTCATCGAATGAGGATGAAATAGCATCTCGATCTCGAACGAAATCTTTAGCAGTTCTTTTTGAACGAAGGTCGACGATGATATTGGGACACACGAGCGATTCCAAGATATATAAATCCAAGCACAAGAAGATAGGAGTGAATTGATCGAAAAATATTTCTTTTCGATTTATATGGAGATTTAATTTTTAGAAAGCAATATTTAATTAATTCAGAATAAGGAAGAAAATACAAGTAATCGATATGTAAAAAATATACAAATGTATAGAAAAATATTCGTTCGTGGACAAAATTAATTTTAACCTAGTTTTCCAAAGAAAGTTTCTACTTTTTATATATCCAACTCTTATCGCGTGCAAAAATCATCGAATTTCTAATACCAAGCAATCGAAACTTAAGTTTAATTTACAAGAGAGAAAGACAACAAGAAACTTATGGATTTAAATTAAAATAAATATTTCGAGGTGTCGTATCCACCATAAAATTGAAATTTAAATGCTTCTTGATAAATTTACAGGATATTTAAAATTAAAAATTTTATAGTTATTATATTACGTTACAGTGAATTATTTTTTTCATAAACTTGTGAAAATGATGACTTTAACTCACGATCCCAAGAGTTATCGAGAATAACTCCGACCATTCACGTCTCACATTATCCACGACACGGGAAAATTTTCGTAAATATCATAGTTCATCGGCCTTAAGGACGGTTCCACGCGATAAGAGTTGGATATATAAAAAATAGAAACTTTCTTTGGAAAACTAGATTAAAATTACTTTTGTTCACGGATTTGTATATTTTTTACATATCGATTACTTGTATTTTCTTCCTTACTCTGTATTAATTAAATATTGCTTTCTAAGGCCCAAGTCCTTAAGGACCTTCTCCTAATTCTGCTCTTCGAGACTATTAAACTTTCACGAATCCTTCAAGTTCGAACGTTGCCCTCCCTCGATCGTTACGAATTCCGTAAACTCTTAACCAAGATCTGCATAATAAAAGCTGACACGATAATAGATCATTGTGTAAATATCCCTTCTCAACAAATTTTTCTTCCTTCTCGATTCTCTTCGAAACAAATCCGCTATTTATTATTTCCTCGATCGAAATTTCGACAGAATCGAGGGGTTAATCGATCGATGCAATCTCGACAAAGGGGTGGTTCGATCGATTTAAACAGGCAAATTGTCGGTTTTGTTCTCTTCGGGGGGAATATCGGCGATCTCTCGAAGCAGAGGTATCGATTAAGGGGTTAATTAATCTGTGGACGGGGTTGCGACAAGAAGGGTTGCTCCAGATTGTTCATCGAATTTCCGTCAAGTTTCTAATAATCGTGAGTAATCACGAGATTTAGAGATGGCGAAGTGGTGATCGAAGAGTTGAAATTTGTTTGTTTTTTTTTTTTTT
>NW_006263381.1:581252-586165 GCF_000469605.1 Apis dorsata
AGAAATTTTTAGAAATTTTTAGAAATTTTAAAATCCAAGCTTAATTTAATTTATTAAAAGAAGGGAAAGTGTATTCTTATAACATTTGGTGGATTTAAGATCATCGTCGAAGTTATTATTTCGACTCCTTATTTTTATTTTAGTCTTCTTTTCGTGCTGTTCATTGTACAAATTTTGTAACAATTGCTCGCAGAATCTTTCTTTTGATATTATGTTTCTATGCTGTTTGTGAAAATGAGTATTTAAATATACAGAGTGTAATTCGTTTAATCAACTTCGCATGAGAATTTTTCAATAATTGCAACGATATGTAGCTGATATTTTAACATTAGTTCGAACGTGAATTTTCGATTTTTCCACGCTGTTACGATTATCTTTTACTTTAATTTTATTATTTTCCAGATCAACTATCGATGCTTGAACTTTTTCATTTTTTTTACCGATGACTAGCAATCGAATCAATGAAATTAACCCCTTTGTAACACAGCACACGACATTTCAAAATTTTCGTTTCTGTTCGACACGGTCCGACAAATTAAAACTGCTCGAAAAACTTTGAAAAACGGTCCATTATTTTTGTAAAGCGAATTAGGGAATTTTTCCTCCCCATTTCGCAAAAATTAATCACGCAACTCTCGATCCCTCCGTGACGAAATTTAATCGATCGCTAATTTCCAATTGGAGATAAAAACGAGTTGCTGCATTATCCGAATAATGGAAAGATATTCAATCAACAATCGTATCACGTTGTTAAAACAGATATTATTATTATTATTATACCAAAAACACAAATTAAACAACTCAATTAACAATTTACTCAGCAACCCCCGTCAACCCTCGTTTTCTCAATACCTTCGAAATACCCCCTCTCTCCCTCGTTTTGCACTGACAATAAAACTTCGTCGAACGACCCATTCTCCACGGGGAAAATTTCCATTAATAATCGGCGATCGTTCGATCGATTCGTCGCGATCGGCGCCCGCCGATGAAACCGCACGCCGGAAATGTGACGGTTCTTCGTCATTTCGATTTTACCGAATATCTCTCCCATCCCCCTTCGAAAGCGCGCTCCTATTATCCTCTTTCCCCGAATACCTTTCGAATATTTCGAATGCTCGTCGAGCGAGAATTATTAGTCGTTTTGGAAGAAAGGTGGGGGGGGGGGGGGGGAGAAAAGAAATCCTCGATTCATTTCTCTTGAGAAAGGGGAAAGGGTTCCTCGAAAATGGATTTTCGTGGCTATAGATCTGAGAAACAAATATTCGTTGCTTATTTCGAAGGGAATATTTTCATGGAAAGTATCATCGTAACAAATTATTCTTTTCATCATCCACTCTGAATCTCTCAAAACGCGCTAAAGAGAAGTATTTATATTTCACATTGTATATTTTATTCTTAACCGTTATAAAGAAATATATCCTTAAAGAAAAATCTCCATAAACTCTAAATAAACTTTAATTAAATTAATTTAACGAGAAAAAGAAATCGTGTATCTGTGTTGTTTCCAGACGAAGCGGCGAAGCGTGGAAGGAAACGGGACGAGGGTACGTGGCGAGGAGAGGAGGGCGATGACTTAAGTCGCTCTCCCTGGTTGCTGGAGCGATCGCGAGGAGGAAGGAAGCGGCGCCCCGCGAATGGAGAAGGGAAAATCGATAATACGGCCGTGACGCGAGGAAAGAAAATCGCGAGGAAAGTTGTCGAGGTCGAGGCGTTCCTTTTTTTTATCGTGTATCGTCGCCTCGAGATCGATGCGCGCGAACTCGAATAGTGAAATTCGCCGCCTGCGAAACGAATCCCTTCTTCCTCTTCCTGTTCTCGCTCGGGAGAAGGCGAAAACGATGACGATTGGCCCGATTATCGCGCCCCAGTGTATCGTTTCAGCGTGAGAAAGGGGTATAAACAGATAGACAGAGACAGATCATAGACGGACGAGATGAGCTTCTTCAACTCGTTGCAACAGTACGTGACGGACAGCGTGGCCAGTTTGAGCCTGAGCCCGAAGAGGTTCTCGTTCAGCCGCGAGGATTCGGGATCAAGCGCGACGGGGAGGAGCGGCTCGACCGGCAGCGTGACGAGCACAACCAACACCAATTCGACGGCGCAACAGTCCACCCCTCATGGGTATCCAAAGGTGAGAGCAAGAATTTGGATTTGAAATTCGTATCGACGATTGTTCATGATGAGATGGTTGGAGAAGAGATCAAAAGAGAAAGAGAATAGTTTTGAAATCGTTGGAATTGAATATACTCGTGTGTATAATTCGTAATATTCGCGAAAATAGAAAGTAGTGGTATAAATGATCAATTATATTCCGTGAGAAACGTTTAATTCGATATTTCTGTTCATCTTCGTTTGGGGAATATCGATGATTGTTGATGACGAAATAGTGGTTGGAGAAGAGATCAAAAGAGAAAGAGAATAGTTTTGAAATCATTGGAATTGAATATACTCGTGTGTATAATTCGTAATATTCGCGAAAGTAGGAAAGTAGTGATATAAATGATCAATTATATTGCATGAGAAACGTTTAATTCGATATTTCTGTTCATCTTCGTTCAGGGAATATCGAGATTGTTGATGACGAGATAGTGATTGGAAAAGAAAGAGAAAGAGAAAGAAAATAATTTTGAAATCGTTGAAATTGAATATACTCGTGTGTATAATTCGTAATATTCGCAATAATGGTATAAATGATCAATTATATTTCATAAGAAACGTTTAATTCGATATTTCTGTTCGTTTGGGGAATATCGACGATTGTTGATGACAAGATGATTGGAGCAAAGAGAGAAAGAGAAAGAGAATAGTTTTGAAATCGTTGGAATTGAATATACTCGTATAATTCGTAATATTCGCGAAAGTAGAAAGTAGAAAAGTAGTGATCAATTATATAATATATATAAATGTAATATCAATTATATATATAAATGATCAATTATATTCCATGAGAAACGTTTAATTCGATATTTCTGTTCATCTTCGTTTGGGGAATATCGATGATTGTTGATGACGAAATAGTGGTTGGAGAAGAGAGAGAGAGAGAAAGAGAATAGTTTTGAAATCATTGGAATTGAATATACTCGTAATATTTGCGAAAGTAGGAAAGTAGTGATACAAATGATCAATTATATGCATGAGAAACGTTTAATTCGATATTTCCGTTCGTCCTCGGAATAATTTCGAAGTTTACTATTAAGTGAGAAATTATTCTTCGTTACTTTGTATCCTTGAGAGGGTAGATTACGCGCGTTGAGGGAACGTTGTCGAGCAATCGACTCTTGTACCCTTGTCAAGAGCGACGCGGCCTCGCGTGGGAAACGGGGACGTCGAAACTTTTTAATAAGCGGTGGTGCTTTCGAGGGAGCGAGTCAGGTGGAGGTACCCTTAGAATGTAATCGAACGGAGAATCGGCAAACTTTCGCTTTTTCTTTCTTTCTTTCTTTCTTTTTTTTTTTTAATTCATTATTCAGACGAGCTTTGCTCGCCAAGTAGTGGTAGTAATCAAATTTGTGCTCGTGGAATAATGATCGTGGAATTCGGGACACGTGGCCGTTTCCAACGCGTAGTATAATTGTAGGATGAGAACATAGGATTTACTTATGGCGCGATTTACTTATTTTAAATTATAGACGTGGATAAAATTTACCTGTGCAAAATGGCTATCGAGAATATTGTTGTCAATTGTGATACGAAATTTGATAGATTATCACGGAATGATATGTTAATATTTATGGCGTGATAAAGTTCGATAAAGTTTCGCTATAATTTGGCAAGCGATAGTTCTATCTTTAATCGAAACAACGTTGTTTTGTAGCCTAAGCAAGTTTGCGTTAACATTCTGACTAGAGAGATTTTAAGTACACGTTGCCTTAATAATAGAAGTAGTAAGTCGCATGTAAAGTACATTATTTTTCCCACATAATATAGGGCATATTATCGTATTTAAAGTATCTAATCCATCTAAATTAACCATAACGTGTGAACCGTGTCTTACTCTCGTCTAAAAACCGCGTTTCCCGCAACAAGTGTCGCGTAGAAATTTTAAAAGAAATTTAACTTTAATTTAAATTTAAATTTAAATTTAATTCTCGAAATCATTTACAAAATTTGTATATAATATTATATCACACGGAAATCAAAAAAATTGGGAATGTTATATGAAAATTTCAAAATTTCCAACTCGTCTATTCATATTTCGTCAGAAAACTGGAAGCAACGTTTCGAAATTTTTAATCGCGAATATCAAGCCTCGTACGATATCAGAAAAATTCTCTAAAAATTCTCAAACTCATCAAATTCCTGAGTTCACTATATTTCAAAATTTTCAAAGTCACGAATATCACGTCTCACGGAGCCAGAATAATCCAAAAATTGCCAAACTCAAATTCATTCATATCGCACTATAATTATATTTCAAAATTTGCAAAATTACGAATCTCACGTCTCGTAGTAGATCGGAAAGATTCTCAAAAATTCTCAACTCAGATTCCCGAACTTTACGATTGATTGTCAGAGCCACGAATATCACGAGAGAAAAAGAGAGAGAGAGAGAGATAGATAGAGAGATAGAGATAGATAGAGATAGATAGAGAAAGGGAGAGAGAGAGATAGAGAAATAAAGAGATAGAGATAGATAGAGATAAATAGAGAAAGGGAGAGAGAAAGAAAGGGAGAGAGAGAGAGAGAGAGAGAGAAGCAAAAAAGAAAAAAAGCACACGCAAGTCGAAGAGTTTAATTGCAGCTCGAGCCTCTGTTTACCGGCGCACTGTTACAGGTGGTGCCACCGCCGGGTGCCGGGACCAGCTCCCACGGCCGCTCGTTGTCGACACGCAGACGAACTCTCGAGTGCACTTCCTCCCCCGGGCTGACGGTGCACCCAGCCGCAGGAAGCGGATCGGGCACCACCTCGCCCC
>NW_006263381.1:586509-589983 GCF_000469605.1 Apis dorsata
GGCTCTTTCCGAAGGAGCACCGGTTCCGCCGATCGTCCCCCTTTGATGTTCTGCCGAAGGAGGCCCTCCTGGCCGGAAGTCGACATACAAGCCACCTCCGGGTGAGTACACACACGCGCTCTTCCTCCGATTCTTCCTTCTTCGCGCGCCTCTCTCTGGATGGGCCACCTCCGATTCTCGATTCGTCTCGGCCACGACAGGAGGGAGGGGAGGGGAGGGGAAGTTGGAAATTGCTTTGGCCGACAAAGGGGAATGGTGGAAGGTGGGGGAAGAAGGGATTGGAAAGTTGAAAGATGGGCTTTGAACTTTTTCGGTTTTAGGGATTAGGTAAAGTTTGATACAATGGCTCGATATCAGGAGGAGGGAGGAGTTTGGGGGAAAGTTGATGAAATTATAAATTTTCCCGTAGAAACGATGGGGATCAATGGATCGATTTTTTCATCCAGTTGGCCAGATTCGAGATGTTTGTTTAATGGGAGGATCCGTCGATTGTCCATGGATTGTTTAATAATTAAAATCTTAAATCTTAAGAAGTAATATGTAGTTGTAATACGTAGAAGTAAATTAATTTTTTAATTACGAACGTTCTTATATAGTTTAGAGATGAAAATAATATGTGGGATTGAAAATAAGGGATAAAAAAAGGAAATATTAAACTTCAGTTGAAAAATGGTAATCATTTTTACACGGTAATAATTTTTTGCTGTTCATCGCTGTCGTGCATTTATATTTGATTATCCTCGTTCGGATAAATGGAGCGACACGCGACGATATATATGATAGAAATCCGCCGATCTGAATAATCACTCGTTGAAATTTCGTATCCAAAGTAAAATTCTTTATTACATGGAATACAAGTAAAACGATGGATGGCCGTTTAAATAAATTGGCTCGCTTCTTTTCTATTTTTCCTCGTTAAATTAATCCGAGCGATACGAAAATTTAACGTTAATTAATTAACATTAAATTCTAAACGCAAGATCGAAATAACAGACGACGACGAAGAGACGACTCGATTAATTTCATTGTCCGGTGTAGTATAATCCTATACAGGGATTTTGCCTCCGTTTCACAAGCTACGCATCGATAGTTTAATCCGTTTGTCCCTAAATTCCACTAAGCTTTTCGATTAACTGCACTGATCCGTTTGTCTCAGGTCGCTTCAATTAACCGGCAACGAATAACATTTCTAAACGGACGCCAATTCGAAAGCAAAATTCAACGAACGAATTTCGTGTTCTCCATTGATGCTTCCTCGATCCACATTTCAACGAAAAAATACATAAAATCGTTGGTTGGAAGAAAATTTAATTTTATTAAACGAGTTGATTTATACATTTATTTTTTTATTAAGATATCGTTATTTTCATTGGATTAATTCGATATTAGTCTCTTCTTTTTTTTTTTTTTTTTTTTTTTACCAGAGTTATTAATTTTTATTATACGTGAAAAGTTTCGACATTCGGCTAACTTTTATATAAATGGACCAGCGAACTGACCTCGATCGTGACACGATCAAGTTTTGAAATTCAACCGTGAATTATATTTTCCCAAGCAAATTTCGAAACGTGGAATATATATAATATATAAAAAAAAAAATAATTGGAAGTTTATATACAGGATTATTAAAAAAAGAAAAGAAAAAAAATTGTAACGTAAGATTGGAAACCTTGCTCAAAAATTCATCTTTTTATCTGGGATTATACAAATTCACGGATAAACGGAAATATATAAAAATAATTCGAAGGAATGGATAATTAATTAATTCAGCAGATACTTTACTTAAAATACGATACGGATGCAACAAAATGACGCCGTAAAAAGTTCTATCGATTTTAAATAAATTGCAAGGGAGAGCATAAGTCTGACCAATTCAAGTGAAGTAGGGCCATCCGTAGCCAGACATAACTCTCAACGACCAAAGTTATATCTTTCCCTGCTGCCGCGTTAAATCATGATATACCAAACAGATAGAAAAAAAAACAAATTAAAGTGATGGAAAAAAGTACGATTTTCAAAGAAAGAATATATAAAAATATAAAAATCTTTTTCTACTCAATTATTTAACCTCGATCATCGAGATAACCCTTCAATACACTTATACTTTCAAAAGGAAAATTTGTTTTTAAAAACTTTATATTTTTAAAAGGAAAATTTTTATTTTGGACGATACTTAAAGAGTCAAAGAGTTAAAAATCACTACTTTAGAGATCGTCATAATAATGTATAGGCGAGTTTTATATCCGATAACTACGGGGCAGGGATTAATTGATTGTGACAGGAAGAGAGAAAAGGGGGAGGATGAAATCCAATCATCGATTCCCATGATAAGTGGACAACGTGCACGAGAGATTTTAATGAGTTCTGAGGGGGAGCAGATGGGGCGATCTTCGAGATCGTTCGTCGAATGAAATCGAGTTTCCAAACAGCTATCCCGCCGTAATCGTGTGAAATCGAACGTTCGAAATCGTATCCCGAGGAACGAGACTCTCGAACGAGACTCTGAACAAAACAAAAACCAATCAATTTATCGATCTTTCCATTTCGTTGAGTCGAAATCTGAATTTACAACTCTACTTAGTGATATCATCGATATATTATGTTATAATAATAATAATAATAATTTCTGGGTCAGGTGAAGAAAAGCTTAAGATCAATTTTCCATAAATTTCTACTACCGCGTGTTTTTTCCACAAAAGGTAATTAAAATTTTCCCCCGTGGCTCTTTTCAAGAGAAAAGAGAAAAACAACACCGTGAAGCTTTCGAAATTGAAATTTTTTTTCGAATCGTTCACAAGGCTTTCCCTCTCTCTTTTCTTCGAAAATAAAACCCTGTTTATTATCCTATATTTTTTTTTCTTGAACGGGACACGTTCACAAATAAAATAAAGCAGTAAACAGAGTTATTGTTAAGCTGTTTAAACAACTTTCTCTGGTGAAACTCGAACCGATTAGAGCATAGTCGAGGGTAACTAGGTTAGCCGGCAGCGGCCGAAACTCGCGTTTATTCTCTCGTACGTGGAATCGTAATTTCGT
Source organism: Apis dorsata (assembly GCF_000469605.1). Lineage (NCBI taxonomy): Eukaryota > Metazoa > Arthropoda > Insecta > Hymenoptera > Apidae > Apis > Apis dorsata. The sequence goes on from NW_006263381.1 coordinate 589,546, forward strand.
TTCCGAATTATACGCGAAATTTTACAGGAATTGGGAGAATAATTATTTTTCAAAATTCTTCCAACTTGGGAGAATATAAATGTAATCGTTAATTATTTGTAATCGATAATTATTTTTTAAAATTCTTCCAACTTGGGAGAATATAAATGTAATCGATAATTAAAATGTAATCGATAATTATTTTTCAAAATTCTTCCAACTTGGGAGAATATAAATGTAATCGTTAATTATTTGTAATCGATAATTATTTTTTAAAATTCTTCCAACTTGGGAGAATATAAATGTAATCGTTAATTATTTTTAATCGATAATTATTTTTTAAAATTCTTCCAACTTGGGAGAATATAAATGTAATCGATAATTAAAATGTAATCGATAATTATTTTTCAAAATTCTTCCAACTTGGGAGAATATAAATGTAATCGTTAATTATTTGTA
>NW_006263381.1:590077-599387 GCF_000469605.1 Apis dorsata
TTTAATTAAAATGTAATCGATAATTATTTTTCAAAATTCTTCCAACTTGGTAGAATATAAATGTAATCGTTTCAAATCAGAAATGACACGAGAGTTAGAGATAAATTTTTTAATTGGCCTCTCGATTAAAAAAGCTCGATCGATCGTAAAGCAAGAAGGATTGTGAAACAAAGCTCTTTCCATTTTCAAAGAAAAGTTGGAAAAGGGATCGAGAAAGAATCCTTTGTGCGATCGGTATACTACATTATAGTAGAACCGCCAGAAAACTCGCAGGGACAGTTTCGCCCTCTCAAAGTTGGCAGGGTCGCGTGAAATATTTTCCAGAAAGGCGCGCACTCTCGCCCTTTCCTTGAATACACAGAAATTCGCGACGTCTGTCACGGGTTGGAGAGCAGAGAGAGGGGGAGCGTGAGCGTGGTTGAAAAGTTGAAATTGCGATATGAATTTCGATAAAACGAAAGTTTCACCTGCCAGAGTTTTCCGATGGGGCCTGGAATTTGCATATCAGAATCAGGGAGGAAAATGTGTAATAATATCGAGGTTCAAAGTAAATACAATTTATTTTATGTTAATTTCAGAGGATTTTTCTTTTTGTTAGAAACTGGAGTTTCTCCTGAAACTTTATTTCATATATATTTATTTTTGAAAAGATGATAAAAAAATCGAATAAAAATACAGGATGAGAAAGAATAATTTACATTAGACTGAAAATGAAAGAAAAACGGGCGATAATATAGATAATTTCGTAAAATATATATAATTATAATTTATTATATAATAATTATAAATATAATTTATTTTATTTCAAAGGATTTTTCTTTTTGCTAGAAACAACGCTTCTCCTGGAGCTTTATTTCATATATATTTATTTTCTAAAAGATGATGAAAGAATCGAATAAAAAGACAAGATGAGAAAGAATAATTTACATTAAACTGAAAATGGGAGAAAAACGGGCGATAATATCGATAATTTCGTACAAAGTAAAATAAATATAATTTATTTGATTTCAAAGGATTTTTTTTTTTTTGCTAGAAACAACGCTTCTCCTGGAGCTTTATTTCATATATAGTTATTTTTTAAAAGATGATGCAAGAATCGAATAAAAAGACAAGATGAGAAAGAATAATTTACATTAAACTGAAAATGGGAGAAAAACGGGCGATAATATCGATAATTTCGTACAAAGTAAAATAAATATAATTTATTTGATTTCAAAGGATTTTTTTTTTTTTTGCTAGAAACAACGCTTCTCCTGGAGCTTTATTTCATATATAGTTATTTTCTAAAAGATGATGAAAGAATCGAATAAAAAGACAGGATGAGAAAAAATAATTTATATTAGACTAAAAACGAGAGGAAAACGGGCGATAATATCGATAATTTCGTACAAAGTAAAATAAATATAATTTATTTTATTTCAAAGGATTTTTCTTTTTGCTAAAAACAACGCTTCTCTTGGAGCTTTATTTCATATATCTTATTATTATTATATATCTATTTTTGAAAAGATGATGAAAGAATCGAATAAAAATAAATGGGAAAGAATAATTTACATTAGACTGGAAGAAAAACGGGCGATAATATCGATAATTTCGTACAAAGTAAAATAAATATAATTTATTTGATTACAAAGGATTTTTCTTTTTGTTAGAATCGAATAAAAATAAAGGGGAAAGAATAATTTACATTAGACTGGAAGAAAAACGGGCGATAATATCGATAATTTCGTACAAAGTAAAATAAATATAATTTATTTGATTTCAAAGGATTTTTCTTTTTGTTAGAATCGAATAAAAAAGTGAGAAAGACAGGATAGTAATATGGAAAAAATAATTTAAATATATTGGACTTCAAATTTGTATCTGTTCTCACGGAGTCATTAAGGAGACTTAAAATGCCAAGAAACTCTTCACGAGCCGGTAACCTCAAGCGCTCGAGCGTACCTCAAACAGACGGTTAATTCCCAAAAATATCGAGAAGTCACGTCCGCAATCAACCCTCTCCCCTTCCTCCACGCACAAAATCCAACCAGAAATTCTTCCTCTCTTACAACCCTTATATTCTTCTCAGTCCTCTGAAACAATAGAATCAAAAATTATATAAAATATCAAATTTATCCCTTCTATGATATATTTCAGGAACCCTCTCGTAATTAAAAAGAAAAAAGAAATGGAGAAAAATCAAGTATACCTTCCAATTGGTGAAATCTTCACTTATTTATTACCTTCACCAATCCGTTCCAATTTCACTCGTTCGTTAATTTTAAAAAAGAGCAAATAATGGAACGAGACTGGTAAGAAAGGAAAAGAAGTCGCGGGCGAGAATGGAAGTTGTTCTTAACTTTTCCATCCGTGGTAGCCTTCTTCTCCTCGTTGGTTGACATTTCTTCTCCTCCCCTTCTCTCTCTTTCTTCGTTTCACCATCGAGTCATCGTCGAAGACTATTTTTTTTTTTGATTTATCAACAATGGTTTCGGGTTCGTTCGAATTTCCAATTTATTCCGTCGACACCGGGCTTCAATCATCAAGCATCCTTGCTCACCCTCCGGATACCTGTTACGCCTCTCTCCTCCCCCCTCCATCCTCCTCGTATTCCTTTACAACGCGAATTTTCTCCTCGACCAGGCCCCCTCTCGAGGGACGAACCGTGGAAGACTCGCGAAAAGTTGCGAATGCGAGTTCGATTCAGAGGGGAGGAAACTCGTTAACCGAAGATATCTCGTAGAAAATGGAGGAGGGACGTTTATTGTGCAGGCGGTTTATCGTAAGAAATATTCAATTGGCAGGGATCTGTGAGCATCGTGTGTGGAATAATTGATTTATCGTGGAATTTTTTGGGAAAAGTAATCCTCTTTTTGATGGCAACAACAACGAAGGGGAAAAAATTTTTTCGTCTTTTATTTTGTGTAGTATTTGAAAGATACGGATGGATTTTTTTGCAGTCCTCAAGTATACGATAATCGAATATTTATTGGGATTTGTAAACGTTGAAATATTTCATCTGTATTTCGTCTGCACGTTTGATAGGAGTGGGGAGGTTTTTCAAGGATTCATCTCGTTCGAATAAGCGAGTGTGTCGCCGCATTGAAATTATGAAAACGCTTGGGGAAAACATTTTATTCCACCTCCTTTGAATATCTGATTCGTGAAACTTTTCGATAAGAGATGGAAGCATGGAAATTTCGCGAATTAATTAAGAAGATTAAGACGAAAGGAATTTATTTCTACTATAGGAAAAAAGGAGAGGGAGGGAATTTTATTCAAATTCCAATTACTCCTCGACGAGTAACTTTGCATTCGAACAAGTGAAATTAAATTGAAACGAAATATTTCATGTTTCATGTTGTAAATGTAAATTTTTCGCGAAAATATGATATAATTCCTCTTTTCCCTCGAAGAAAAAGAGGAATGGACGAGTTCTCGGAAGAAGAAACATTCGTGGATTTAGAATCACGCACGATTCGATTAGAAGTGAAAATGGCGGCCAATTCGGGGACAACTCATCCCCCTGGCTCGGCGATACCGGGACGAGTTTGGCATTCCGCCGTGTCCCGTGGGATATTTTTCCACTGGAGTTCGTTCGTTTATTGGCTGAACGCTTTTTCCAGTGAACGCCAAGGACACGCTTCTTATTTTCTTTTTTTTTTTTTACTCGCACGATGGCGGAGGGAATATTCTTTTCAAATATAAACTTTTGTAACTTTTTATCCGCTATGATGAAACTCGTTGATCAATGTTAAGAATATTATTATATATTGCTTATTTTTCTTTTCAAAATGTAATGAATAAACAACGAGAAATGCGTATATTACAATATAAAATAGCTTAAAATTAATTCATAAATATTAATGGCTGGACTAAAAAATCCTCCGTATACATCATGGCCGGCCTGTTAAAATTAATTTTAACACAGTTTTGCGAATCAAATATGGCGGCAAGAAAAAAGTAGACAGTTTCTGGAACGATATTACATCTCTAACACGAAGTAATCATTCGACTTTATAATAATAAAAAACAAGAAACTTATCGATAAGGGAACGAAATATTTAATTTAAATTAAAATAAACGAGATGTCATATATCCATAATAAAATTAAAATTTAAAATGCTTCTCGATAAATTTACGGAAATATTTCTCAACCCGATTAATTATTTCTTGCTTAATCCTTAATCAACATTTGAAAAGAGGATATAAAATTCCAACACACATATTTTTATTACACTTTAAGAGAATTAATTTTTATTATAATCAATATAATAGAAATATTCGAGCCGCTTCTTCTCTCGGAGAAAAAGCACACGTTAGAATTTCCCGAATCTTACGAATGGTTAACCAAGTCGACTTGCTCCTCGCTATCGGTATTTCACGCAGCGTTAAACCGCAGGGATGCTTAATGCGTTTACTTTGTCCCCGTGAATCGAGGCGACCCGTCGAGCCGCTCCTCCTTCGAGATCGGGCTTAAGAATTTCTCCTGTTACCTAATGGAGGACGCCTGTGGAAACTATCGTTGGCAAAGAAAAGGTGGAGCTTTGTAAAAAAAGGAGAAAAGCGATCGACCACTAGGAGCAAACAGCATTAGGCGTGGTCGATGATTACCATCCCCTCGATCGATATATACGACTCCATCTTTTATTTTTCCTTTTTTTCAAAAAATGTCGCGAAAAAATTTCTGAAACGAATTTTGTTTAAACGAGAAAGAGCGATGAGCCGTGTGTGGAATATTTTGATAAAGTGTATGTGTGTGTATGCATGCGCGTTGGAGGATTATTCACGAAGGTGCGAAGGAAAGTTGTTGGACCGTGTATTCGAAGGAATAATGTATATCGTTGTGATGGATGCGTGTGTGATATACAGGGAGAAAAGTACAACAAGTGTACAACCTCGCGTGGATTATTGAACAGGTTGGGATGATGGAAGTTGTGCAATCTTATTATCGTTGAATTAAAAATTCACGCTGGGCAAAATTTTGTAAATTAAACAGCGTAAGAGGAACGATGCTCGTACGATTCTAATACTAATAACTCGTTATATAAACTTCGACGATACGCTAAATATCTTCCCTGTTAAGAGAAAATCGGGGAAGTTCAAAGGAGAACGGAATCGAAAGGAATTTGTTGAAAACAATAAATAAAATGTACGATTTAGGCTGAATTTAGCTGAAATATGCATCGAAGAAAGACAAATAGGTAGCAAGTATGAAATAGTTTGGTGTTGCTGGCAACATTCAATAATAAAACTATAAATAAAATTTCTGTGAACTTTAAATTCACATAATGGAATTTTAATTTTATGAAACGGATTCCTTACGGAATTATTTAATTCTTATTACAAGACTTGATTTGATCGTTGGAGGGAAAATAAGAGAAAAAGTAAAAATTCTCTCTCTTCGTGGTATTTTCCATTATGTCGAGGTAAAAAAAGAATAGTGCCTTTCTCACAAATCCCTTTTTTTACAAGTTGAATCCATTGGTGCCATGGAATAGCGTTCTTTCTTTCTTTCTTTCTTTTTTTCTTTCTTTCTTTCTTTCTTTCTTTCTTGAGAGAGAGAGAGAGAGAAAATATTTAACCAATAAACATGAGGACGATGCTCGTTTTAATCCTGTAATAAATATGGAGTGACAGATGTATACGAGATGGCACAGTTTAAAACGATAGTTTGATACTCCAGAGAAAGAGAGAGAGAGAGATCCCACTGTTCTTGATTCTTTTCTCCTTTAACTTGCTTTTTCGCTTGAAACTTCACACGGAGGAGAACTTATCCGCTGAATCGCCGCCAGGGGAATAAGGTATCTCCACCAGGTATAGATAAACTAGGGAAAATGCATCACTCGCTACTTTTCGAGGGGAGAAAAATGAAATAAAAGAAAAAGGAAAGGAATCTGAAGTTCGACGAGAATATTTGTACGTATCAATCGATTTACTTTTCGATTGATACACTTGGATCGATTTGTTCTTATCGAAAAAGGAAATTTATTTTTTACGCAAAATAAAATTAATCTAACTCTTCTCTAAATATTTTTTTAAATATTTTTATCGACAGATGAGAGATAATGCGGGGGATAATGGCTACGAGACAAGAGGTCGGGAAATAAGGAACGAAGAAAGAAAAGAAAGAATGGTAAAAAGGATGGAAGAAAAAACAAAAAAGGATACGGATATGGAGAAATAAAAATACCTCTTATCGAGATAAAAACGGTGGAGCTTTAACCGAAAAAATGGTGGAACAGCGACGAAAACTAAAGAAATGAATTTATGAATGAAACGTGCTCTTGTAGGAAATCCGCATTGGAAAATTCGTTTTGCACGTTGAGACGTCGAATGCTTTTCGCCAAGAAATTTCCTTAGCTATTTTTTCCCCCTATGAAACTTAAAAAATACATTTAATTTGAAAATTTACCAAATTTTCCATTTGGATTTCCAGTTAAAAAATTTGAAGATACGAGAGAGTAAAACAATTTTTGGAAATTTCGAAATAATTGTATATTAATCGTGCAATTCTCGATTCGAAAAAAAGGTAAATTTTATAAATATTTCTCGTGGAAATTTTTCCAATGATATCTTTCATTTGAAATAATAATAATAACAGGTATAAAAGATGTAGATCAATTTCTCTCTATAAAGGAGAAATTCTGGTCATTGAGCGAACGTAGCGGTTCCTTGGACAAATTTGAAATGCGACCGACGCCATTAAATTTTCACCGCGAGATTCGAATAGAATATTGCACAGCAGGCCAAATAATGACTTATACCGAAAAGGATGAATTATAGGCGAGCTGGTTAATTTCGAAACTACATGGAGCTTGACAAGAATTGTTCGTTTTTTCATGGTTCGTCGAGCATTCCACGTAGAGAAATCGCTCTCTGTAAATTTTTTTTTTTTTTAGAGTATTTTAGAAACTTTAATCATTGTATCAGTTTTTGCAAAGATATCTAGTTTTGTTTTTTCTTCGAAATAATATAAATCATCGTTAATTCGTTCGATTAAATTTATTTCATTATTATTATAAGAAAGGTTAAAGATTATTTTTTTAGATTTTTTTTCCCCTTAAATATGGAAAAATAATGAAGGAAATAATTTGTTTCATTGTTCGAATCGAATATTATTCATGAATATTAGAAAAGTTAGCATTTGTAGTTTTTTCGTAAAAAGGAAGAAAAAAGGAAAAAAAATTCATTTGAAAAATATTTATTTTAAAAGATAGAGTAAATATAGCCACGAAAATTTGAATGTAATATTTTTCGTTGGATACATCAACAATTAAAATATTTCTCTTCAATACCTTCGAGAGATATTCGTGGAAAAAATTTCCACGATAAAAAGTCGGAAAGAAACTTTTCAAGAATCTTTTGAATAAAACGAAACGAGCAAGTTACGATCTAAAAAAAATATATATATCTAAATGCTCGCCACGATTTCGTTCCAACATTTAAAAATGAAAATTAATTATTTCAAACCTTTCGTTCTAATGAATTTTAAATTTCTATCATAATCTTAAAATTGTACATGTGTAAGTGGATTTTTATAAAAGTTAATGAAATTTATGAAAAATATTATGACGATTTAAATTTTTATTCGATCATCAGTTTTCTTTGATAAAATAAAAATTCGTAGAAATAAATAATTGTTCTAATTAATTATACTAGTGTATAGTTAATCCAAAAAAAAAAGTAACTTCAATATTATAAATAAATCTTGCAATTTTAATGATTCAATTTTCGTGGCTATAACGGAATTTTATCGTAAATGTATCTTAAAAGCATTGTAGGTTGAACGCAAGTCTTAAGAAACGTTTTAAAAGCATCCAAGATGACTCTTGATTCCGAGGACCAATTCGATTACCGATTTTGTTATGCGATAAATGCGAGGATGTTCGAACAAAGATCGAATTTTCCGACATAACAACGTTCGCCTCTCTTCTTTGCGTAGAGAAATTATTGACGAGAATATAGCGTTCGAATGACTCACTCTCTGGGACGAGAGAGAAAAATATCGTGCGCCAAAGGGAAATTCTCGACTTCCGTTAGACGGATGAATTTTAATAAAGTGCAATTTTTATAATTTCGATAAATGCGAGACATAACTTGGCAATTTTTGATATTTTTTATTCCGTTTGATTCGTTACTATTGAGAGAGAATTATATTTTTGAATATTTTATTTCTCATATTCCGTTCCGTGTTTTCAGATCACCAATCACGGAGCATTTGAAAGCTTTCGAACGATCTAGAATGGAATGACAATTTACTACGAGTGAACCATTCCCTTCGAACAACAGGTCGTGTAAATATGGTGTTCCTGATTAATGAGTTCGTCGAAGCGCTTTGTTAATCGTTCTCTAAATATTGCTCGATGCTCGCCCGTTATGCGTCAACATTAACTAATAGCCCGGCAGAACTCAACGGAAGTCACCGATAATATTTCACTGGTACTCCACTTACATTACACGTTCGACATCGGGCGAAGCGTGGCGAAGATCGAATGTCGACCAGGAGGAAACGTTCAATCCTTTGACACTCGAAGAGCGAGATAATTATCGATATCGTAAGAAATTGACAACGAATTAATCGTTACACGCCACTCTGATAATTTAATCGAGAATTTATCGCGCCATCATTTTGTAAAATTGTCGAGCCAATTAAGACACAATGGGAAATATACTTTATCGACACGCGTTTCTGATATATTTTTCAGTTTCTCTCTATATTTCCAATATTATCTAGAAATTTATTTAGAAATTCAGAACTAATATTTGACTTCCAGTCAACGAGTCAACGAGTGAAAAATCATTAGAAGCGCATTGGAATCTTATTCTTGCAATTTTTACAAGCAAAATATCTACTTTGAACGATTAAATAAGTATTAAAATAAGGAAAACTTTGAACCGCTACAACTCCGAACACGATGACTTTTGGCCAACAAGCGAAAGACCATTGGAAACGTGGAATTTTATCCTTTAAAATGCTTTTTTATTTATCTCGATACGACTTCTGGTTCCCGAGATATCGTCGCGTAAATAAAAGGATAATTTTTGATCGTTTACTATCCCTTACTCGCTGACCTGTCCAAAACTTCAAACAAGCGACAGACGTAATTCGTGAAAAAAAAGTAGGTCACGGACCTTGCTCGTAAACTCGGCATTCTGGCAAGCGCTGGACACTTTGAATGTTTATATCTCGGCAACCGATCGAGATATCGGTATAAAACAAAAAGTGAGTTCAACGGTATGAGTTTATTCTCTATTCTTTGAACGAGTTTCGAGGATGAAACTTTTATTTTTTTTTCATTTAATTTTCTTTTTTTTTTTTTTTTTA
>NW_006263381.1:599622-603481 GCF_000469605.1 Apis dorsata
GCATCGCAATTTTTGCAATTTCCGACGACAAATACAAATCGAGTTCCGCAAATAGAACCCATTTTGTCGAATTGCCCGGTGGGTGGTTTTTCAAAGGAATCCCCATCAACCCTGTCTTCCCGTCCTATCTTCTCAGTTGGAGATTGGCGAGTGGCCAAGGTAATATTGGTTCCCTGCTAATTTGCAATTAAGGCCACGACGTGTTGCGAATTCTGCCGCGATGTACGATCACGATTTCGACTCGTCTATTCGATCCTTTTTCCTTCCTGTCGGTAATACGTGCCGTAAAGCTATATTATATCATAACGTCGTGGAAAAAAATTCAGTGGAAAAATTCGTCTACCTTGGAACATTCCTTTTTCTTCCTCTACAAATTTTGCTAATTTATTTCTTCTTTTTCGCGATGACGTTTAATTATTTATTCTCGTTTCTCTACAAATGATAAAAACAAATATGATTAAAGTTTTCAAGTTAACCGATAAATCGTTGTTTTGTTGTGATTGATTAAATTGTTAGAAAGCTCACGAAACAAATTGCCAATTCATCTCCTTTTATTGCTTAAACGATTCGTTATTGCGATTCATTTTATTATTGTGTGTTTAATCTCACTCGTTTTAATGGGTTTGCGTTCCATTTGATAGAAAAAATTTTAAATTTCCATTAATTGTACTCTCGTCCTTATTATAGAGCTTCCAATTGCGGCTCGAAAAATCCTATATTAATTAAAATGCCTGAATATTTCAGCGCATAAAAATGATTTGAAAATTTGCGAGAGGCTAAAAAAAGGAACTTTATTTCTCTATTTCGGTATCGATTCTCGTCGAGACCTCGCCGTTACGGTTTTCGGGAAGAATTTCAACTCGAAATTGGAGAGAGATCGAAATCGATGGAGTTGATAAAAATTTATGAGCAAACACGGGATTACCTTGGATTTGGTCGAAACTGGCGGCATCCAACAATTACACGAAGGGGGAGACAATCGAGGAAAATGAAGACGAATGTCGACTCGCCCGTTTCGCATTCTAATGCGAGTATCGAAGATCGAAATTTCCATTATTTCGAAAATCGAAGAGAAAGCAAAAAAAAAGGAAAGCTTCTCGCAAAACTTTTTTCACCCTTGAAAAACAACTCTTGGAAATTGAATCCCTCAAATTGTTCCCCCCTCCTCTCCAAGTCGATTTCTTTCGAGTAAAATAGAGAGAGAGAGTGAAAAGAGAAACGTTGCGTCGATAAACAGCAGAGCCATCTGTCGAATTTTTTCCTCTCTGTGTTTTTTTACATTTACCAACGCTTCGACCGCTAATTACCGCGTTTATGGCAATGTCGCGATACTCCCCCTCCTTTTTTTGACGAGCAGATACATTAACGTTGACATTCATTGGCGCAACGTTTACGTCACTTCCCGCACGAATAAACGAGCGAACAAGCGTAATGAATTCGAGATCGAGTTCACTGAATTTCAGATATTATTACGTTAGCCACCGCGTGATTACGCATACATTTGCCGCTTGGTTTAAATCATATATATATATATCTGAAATGGTTTGGATTTACAGAAATTCTAATCCCAATTTCAATCTTCGAGCGTGCGCCATGCAATAAATTTCGAAAGGAGACGTTTCTTCCCTCCGAAGAAAAGGGAAAATGGCGTATACAAAGATGATTGGTGGTATACTCGATGGATGGAAAGATTGTCAACGATATTGTTCCTGTGGCAAACGATATTTTCTTTTTCTTTTCTTTCCTGTTTTTTCTCGAAGGGAAACAATGTATTCCATATTCTCTCGTATTCGTTGGAATTTCACTCTGAATCTAATTTAAGGCTATATAAAAATAATTAATAAAGCGCGTATTGAAATTACTGATAAGAATAAATGTAACAAAATTTGTTATAACGTGTAATGATTATATTTGCGAGATATCGTCGACTTGCGTCGAAAAGAATCCGGGAAATTGTTCAGTAATTGCTTCTGTCGAACGGTTTGGAAAAAAAATTGTTTAATTTGGCGAGACGTTAAAAATTATTTTCCACTCGGAATGGGGAGTTAATTGTTTCTTCGAGAAAGTTTTTTTTTTAATCTTTCGCAAAAAAATATTGCACGCACGTTAAATTTGATGAAATTTATTGTCCCAACGGAAAGTCAATTTTTAATTTACAAAACGTTCACTCCTTTATGAAAATTTTATTATTATTTTTCCCTTGCATATTTTCAATATTCCGCGAAAAAACACGGTATACGCGATTTTATTTTTATCTTCAATCATAGAAAATTAAAAAAAGAAAAGAAAAATTTGCATAAACTTAAAATCCATCTTGGATTTCACCAAATGAATACGAGAGAGCTGAATTAATTCAGCCAATGGATGGAGGGGGAGAGTGTTATTTTTTTGAAACGCTTTGAGAAAAAAAAATTTCGAAAGAGAAGTTTCCAAGTTCTCTTCACGGGATTTGCGTAAAAATATCGAGGAGGGACCGTATGAGAATGTATCGCGGTAGAGAAAAGAGAGAAACGGAGGAATTAGCGAAGAACGAATTGCACAATTAATTCTGGTGGAACGAAGATTACAAAAATTGTAAATGGAATTTTATATCCTCAAATCTTACGTCTTTCCATATAAATTAATCCCTGAAATTTATTTATACGAGAGAATTAATATCATCCTAATATATCCCAAATAGCAAGCTAGATATATTCTCTTTCACCCTAATTATTCTCGATAGCTATTTACGCTGGTGATTCTGGATTTAACAACAATCTGACAATTAGCAATCCCTATTAAATAGTAATTAGTAAATAGTAAATTCCTATTAAATCGTAACAACACGCTTATATTCTTATATTCTTATACATAAAGCAAATAATAAATTTTCCCTTTCGAACGTATAAAATTCGTTCGTAGAGAAAAAAGGAAAAAGGAAGCTTCGAAACGAGTGAAAATAACCGTAACTAATTTATTCTTTCTCTCTCTCTCTCTCTCTCTCTCTTCCCATTAGGAACAGTAGGCGCAATAAAATCAATACCGACATATCCCAGAGCTATTTCCACCCACGCAAACTACCCTCTATTATTGCGTTACATTACCACATTAACCGCATTAACTCGCACATTGCGTACGTATATACACGTATTTCGAAATCCATTTTCACATTTTACAGGTCCAAGCCAAGCCAATCCAGTCATTGTTCCTTCTTCCTTAGAAAAAACAACGATGAACACCTGTCGAGCACCACTCTTTCCACCCAAAGTTACAGTGGCCAACAATTTCCCAAATCTTTGGGGTTTTAAAAGAGAGGGTTGAATGTTAGGTGGAACGAGAGGTCGGAAAGGAGGAGAGCCCCACCTCTCGTCGCTTTTCAGGTTCTCCAAACTGTGTGGGAAAGTGTTTCCACGAGCTAGATGGGACGGGTGAAATGGGTGAAATGGTTGAACAGCTCTCGGTCCCGCGTTGTTGACATCGTGGTGGGTGATTAGGGAGGAAAAGCACGTGACCGAGTCAACCTGGGGGGATTGTCCACCCATTGAACGAGAGTGCTCGATGAACACCTACGACACCACGTTGCAACGTCGTCGTCGTCGTCGTCGAGTAATCGGTAATTAAGTCCCTTCGACTCGAAATGCACTGGAGAAAGTAATGTTACGTTGATCCTAATTAAAGAGATTTATAATGGTGGTGAATATTCTTCGAGTTGCGTAAATCGATCATCCTTCGAATCGATTTTTCATTTCTTTTAATTGGCAATCATCGTGGTCGAGTAATCGATAATTAGATTTCTTATTTTAATTTTTTATTTTTTTTTTAATTGACAATCGTCGTTGTCGAGTAATCGATAATTAGGTTTCTTATTTTAATTTTTTAT
>NW_006263381.1:603571-603774 GCF_000469605.1 Apis dorsata
ATCGTCGTTGTCGAGTAATCGCTAATTAAGTTCGTTCGACTCGATAGAAATGTATTAGAGAAAATAATAATTACGTTAATCGTAAATATTCTTTGAATTGCGTAAATCGATCATCTTTCGAATTGTCGATTTTTCATTTCTTTTAATTGACAATCGTCGTTGTCGAGTAATCGATAATTAGGTTTCTTATTTTAATTTTTTAT
>NW_006263381.1:603820-605447 GCF_000469605.1 Apis dorsata
AATTTTTTTTATTTAATTGACAATCGTCGTTGTCGAGTAATCGATAATTAGGTTTTTTATTTTGATTTTTTATTTTTTTTAATTGACAATCGTCGTTGTCGCTAATTAAATTCGTTCGATTCGAGAGAAATGCATTAGGGAAAATAATAATCACGTTAATCGTAAATATTCTTCGAGTTGCATAAATCGATCGTCCTTCGAATCGTCGATTTTTCATTTCTTTTAATTGACAATTACTCGTTGTCGAGTAATTAGATTTATTCCTGAGAGAAATGGATTAGAGAAAATAATGATTAATCATGATTGAACAGATTTGTGATGGTGGTAAATATTCTTCGAGTTGCAAATAAATCGATCATCTTTCGAATTTTCATTTCTTTTAATTAATAATCATTGCCGTCGTTGTCGAGTAATTAGGTTCGTTCTACTCGAGGGAAAACTAGAGAAGCAATGAATAATCGTGGTTGGAGAGATTTTTGACGGTGTTAAATATTTTTCGAATCGTCGATTTTTCATTTCTTTTAATTGTTAATAATTTTCCTACGAATTCTCTGTCCGCAAGGATAATTGTTGTTCCTCCATTTAGTTGTCCTTCGTTTAGACTTAGTTTTTTCCGGTCTAATAGTCTATCAAAGTGCGTAATCATGTTTCCTAATCCCTTTCACTGGGTCCTTTCACGTATCTCACGAAACTCACAAAGGGGAGTAGGAAAGACCCCCTTTCGGGATTGCCAATTTAATTAAAACTTTGAACATAGGTAGAGTTATTCTATCTCTGCAAAATGTATTCCTTTGTCGAGTCGGGTGATTAATATTTATAACATATACGTACAATTTCATTAATTCAATTACATTTTAATATTCAACAGTAGGAAATTTTAATTAATAATAGTATCTTGGGAGTAATAGATCTGATCTTTCGATTTGATCTTAGATGTATATAAGTCTGTTTACAAAAAAAAAAAAAAAAAAAAGAAAAGAAAAATAATAAGAAGGGAAAAATTCATTTCGATTTCTCGATTTCAAATTTCAACGATACAGAAATTCAATTTAATATTCTGATTTTTGTTTGTAGGAGTAAAAATTAAAGCATTTCGACTTCGCTTTAAACCAATCAGTATTCTCCAAACAGAGTACGAATCAAACCTCAAACAACATTCAAATCCAACCGTAAGATTGGACCGTTTTGTTTACGCCAACCTGAACAAACATTCAAACACAGGTTGTCAGCGTTTAACAAGGGAAACACTTGTACGTTGTAACAACTAAGGGATGATTAAATTTGTGACATCGTTAAACGCTGTACACGATGTACACGATGTTAATTAATGCGATAATTTTAATTGCAAAACAGAAAAAAAACGGAGGAAAATGGCGGAGAAGATTTTTGAAGGAAAAAATTTTCTCCTTTATATTTTCAAATTTAATGAAATAAGGAGGATGTTCATATTCAATGTAATACGATAAAGAAAAATTTAGAAAATTTTCATTCATCGAAATTTCTCTTCCATGTTCTTCACAAAATAGCTTATCAAATTCTTCTTTCACATTTCTTGTTTCAATGGTCGCAAAAATATGGCTCGCAATAAATCTACAAAATGGCAGAACGATTAAATACGATCCAAAGG
>NW_006263381.1:605662-611398 GCF_000469605.1 Apis dorsata
TTCAGAAAACTTTATTCCATTCCGAGTCTTGGCATTGTGATTTTCGAGTCGCGATATTTCTCTCCTTTTCTCTTTCTAACCCTTTCTCTGTGAAACGGATCCAGCATTCTGTAACTGAACGCTCGGTGTAGCTTAAGGGCTTCATTTCGCGTTTTCGTAATTAAATTGCACTGATTAAAAGCCGCATTTTGCAACTTGGATCATACGTTCCGCCATTGTTTTCCGCGCTGGAAAACTAGGTTGCGTGCAAGCATATTTTATTATTAATTCATGATAACGTGCTATTTTTTCGCCAGGTATTTAATGATCATTGCTCGTGAACGAACGATGAATCACTCACGTGATTTCTTCTAATATGTCATAACGATAATTTCTTTTTTTTTTTGTTTTTTCTTTTGCTCGATGAGATTCAAGTCGTGGATTGAATATTATGACGAGATGTGATTTAACGCAAGTTAAGATTTCTCTTTATAAAATTTTTATTGCATTTTGTATTATATTTTTATGAAAATTTTTGTAATTCTGTAATTTCTTCCGAGTTTCTCTGACGGAGGGAAGAATCAACGAGACGAATTCTCAAATTTAATCAACGTACTATTTTCTTTTTAAGCGAAGGAAAAAATGTTTCGTACTCGTAAAACGGGAGAAATTCGAGATAAAATTTATGGCGATTTATGACAAGGGTGATGGGTAAAAATATTTCTCATTTTCACAAGTTTCAAAATTTCGAATATTTTTCCGGGGAATAATAATATATGAAAATGGTAGCATGAAACGGAGCAAAACTTTTTCTCAAAGTTTTTTCCCCAAGTAAATAATATCATGGAAAATTTCGAGAAACGAAGGAAATCTGTTCACGTGCCGCAGGATGAAATTTACTTCTTCCTGTCATTTGGGGTGAATCTCCTTCTGTGAAACGAGCAGAAATGCGTTTCCCGGTGAACAATTCCGTGGAAATATTTCCGAGCGATGAAAAATCCTGCCACCGTTCTCGAATAAAAATTACATCAGAGAAAAAGGTGTCAACGATAATTACGTGTTGTCGACGAGGAGGAAGAACGAGATTACGCGTCACCTTCCTGCGAATAAGTTTCACAGAAGAGCATAGCGAATCCACTCGATATTTTTTACACTGTTTCACAACATATCGAAAAGATTTAAAAGAGAAATAGAAAGAAGAATTATAAATGTTTAAATTCCGATCACATTATTCTCAATTCCTTCACATTTCACGTATTTTTCAACGTTAATCCAAATTTAATAATAATAAATATATATTATAAAAAATATAATAAATAAAATAATAAATTCCAAAATACTTCGAAACAGTTGCAAAACCCTATCGTCAATATCAAATAAATTTATTCTTAATTCTCCCTATTAATCTCTTCGAAATAAGAGAAAAAAAAATTTCTCAAAGATCGACTCAACCCGCACAACGACATTCGCAATAAAAGAAAAAGGCGAAACGTTTAACGTCGACGAAAAGGGAGAGTTTGTTTCGAGAGGGATATCGTTTCGTAAAAATAAGACTGTTGGACTCTTGAGGGATAGAAAGGTCGCGCGCGGACCATGGAGAGGCGCCCCTCCTTATATCCTTTTATCTCGGCAACGGACCGCCATATTTCTTTCGAGTTTCTTCCCCCTCCATTACATTCATCCAGATCGACCACGTTCCTCTATTTCCACTTCGCGAAAACCGGTAATGGCGGTGATGGACATCGATCAACTCGCCACGATCGGTGAATGGAAGCAGTTTCATTGCTTCGCTCGCCATTTCTGCTCAAAATTTTCGATCTAAATTTAACCTCAAAGGTTATCCTCAAAAGGGGAAACGCGAGGATTGATTCAATCGATTTAATCAGTTTAACACGCGTTGGAATAATTTGTTTGAAGAGATGTGTGAAAAAGGAAAAGATGCGAGGTAAATTTATCTGGTATATTTGTTTGCTGGTATGCTATTTGAGAATAATAATGTATTTTATATATATGTGTGTATTACGTGTTTGATGTGTTTATAAGTACGTGTGCAATGTTTGCCAATCTTTCGGCAAATATTTGCAACGAAATTCGGAAGAGGAATTGTATCATTGGAGTTTGGCTCCCTTTCGAAGAAATGTGAACGAATTTGTAGAAATGTGTACGCAGAAGAATATAGATTGAAAGCATTTCGCTCGAACGAGAAGAATATTTTCAAATTCGAGGAGAGTGAAATAGTAGGTTATTCTTCCTCCTCTAAACTAATAATCGAAAGAGATCGTATATTTTTATATATATATATATATATATATAATTTGTTAGATCTCATTGAAAAGTATCAGCGAAAAATCGGTACATCTTATATATTGGATTTATTCCGTGTGACTCGAATTTAAATTTCGTAGGAGGCGAGATCAATTTACGAGTTTTCCAAGATCCTGCGGATTTTTGCGTTGAATTATGTAACGACTCTGTGTGTCGTTAAATGGAATTTTTAAGAAATATCGGATTGAATTCGTCGATTTCGCTATGCATACAAAATAAAAGTTTTATTTCGTCCAAGACCTTCTCCAAAAGTACGAGACCAATTTTAATCCCACGTGTGTGTGTGTATCCGTCTATATCTTCTTAATCCCTATCTCCATTTCCTATCTATCTTTTCACCTGGAAATTTTGAGAAGATTAAATTTCGTATTTACCGACGATATACATATATGACATTTCAGACAGTGGAAAATCGATTTCCCCTCTTGGCTCGATCTTTCGCTCGAATTAAAATATTCGACTCGATCTTTCGACAGAGGAATCGTATCTGTAAAGTTTTTCCCCCCCAATTTCGAGCGGAAACTCGGTAAAATCAAATTTTACCGCGCTTCGAAGAAACTTTCCAATTTTTCTTTAAGGAGTTAATCTTGGAGAGACAAGGTGAAACAATGAAAGTTCTCATCAATCTGGGTAACAGTTCAATTTTCGAGATTTTGACTAAGAATAATAAAAATATAAATTGTTTTACGATAAATTATGTATTTGCGTGTTCTCTTTTCTTATAACGTAGGATTCAAGTGAAAGAGCTTGAAGGTTTAATAATAGAAGTAAGTTTTGAATTAGTTATCGATGATTATGAATTTTCTTTTATTTCGAATTTTAGATTGTATTACTTCTAACGTTGAAAGAATTGAAAAATTTTACAAATCTTCTTTTATATAAATTTACTGATATACTCGAATCGTATCATTGATAATAATTAATACTGTCGTTCTACCGAATTCGATTTTCCGAAGAATCCATTTATTTCCTGTGTTTTACCGTCACGTTACTCGTCCCAAAGGAATTCGATCGATGAAGGTCGCCGAAAAGGAGAGAAGAAAAAGAAAGAAAGATCAAGATCACGTCCCATTTCTTCATTATTCTTTATCATAGTGAATTTTATCAGACCACTCGTCCCCAAACTTAATTTCACATCCATCGAGTATACATTTGCTTGGAACGCAATTTCACAAAATTATTAACAATAATAATAAATACGAAATTTATTCCATATTAATATTAAACCAATAAAGAAAAGAAAAATAAGAAAACAAAAGAGAAAAAAGAGGAAACAAGGAAGTAAAAGGAATACATCTTCTTCTTCCACGTTTTTCTTTCTTCCTTTTTTCACGTGAAATGTGTTCACGTGAGATGAACGTGACACTTGTTGACACTGGCAGGGGAGTAACTTGAAAAGACTCTTCAAGGGAGGTCCAACTTTCTCTCTCTCTCGACTCGACGCGTTAATTAACTGGCACGGCAATTAACAGCGAATAAGATTAGCATCTTTCTTAAGTTCTTAAACGAGGAAGATTGAGAGAGTAGAGTCTGGCCTGGACTCTGAGATGCCAAGCGACCTGGATGAAATATACGGTTGATAGGAGTTACTTTTGAATTGAGAGTTACTTCTTCGAATCTTCCAAGAGCCATTTAATAATTTTTCGACCCAGTATCGATAAATTTTTTAAGCATGTTCTTTTTCTACTGAGATTTAATATCAAATGTTAACAAATTCCGTTTTAAATCTTGATTCGAAGCGCGAGTAATATTTTATCGGCAAATATTCATTGTTGTTTGAACAGGAAAGGAAGAGATTTGAATTAAAAAAATCGTATTGGAAAGTGTAATAATTGTGGAACGAAAATTTTCATTTGGGATGATTCAATGTAGAGAAGAGATTTTATAATGAATAATACAATTTCGTTTAATTTATTAATTCGTTGAATCTAATTGAAAATAATAAAAAGATATTTTTTCTATGTCTACAATACAAATTGTTATAAATATTGTCGCATTATAATATCAGATAAGTATTCAAAAAGAAAAAAAAAACACTCGATTAACCGATGATTCTTGTTAAAACGACACCACAATTGATTAAAGACGTTTTCCTTTAGTTGGCGCAAATTGAGATAAATTTCCTGGAAGTTGTTCCACTTGAAAAGCAAGTTTAGTTTATTCTTTCGATAAATTGCACGCTCGAAGGGCTCGAAGGAACGCGGAGGAAAGAATCGCTTTCGATTCCCAGACGAGCTGAACGCTTTGATACCGAGATACATCAAATTTGTTCCAACAATATCGGATTTAAAAAAAATAAAACCATTTCAACTTCAAAAACTTTATGATCAAGATTCTTAAGATTTCTTCAATTGCCTTCTTCTTCTTCGATTCACCAATAACTTTTTCTTCTTTTAATCGATACTTTATTTACATTTAAAAAATCTTAGTATATTAATTTTGAAGATTTAAATTTTCCAGTATGCATTTTTCTAATATCCTGATTCGAGGAACTGTTATTAATCACACAGCCATAAGTCTGATTCCGATACACTCTTTACAGCTTCGATTTTGATAAGAAAAAACGTAAACAATCTCCAAGAAACTTATATTGTATATAATATCCTCTCTCAAAGTAAACTATCTCAAGAAAAATTCCAAACAAAACGAATCGAACAACGATCCAATTCTTACATTTCGAAAAATATATATTCTTTCACTGGAACGCGAGTACAAGCTTTCTCTTCGGCGAAACGTTTCCTTCTTTCCCAATCGATGAAACAGAAAAAGAAGAAATCTTCTTCTTCTTCGAGAGCAGAGTTCTCGATATCTCTTACTTTACGATCGTAAAGTAGGAAACAAGGGAGGACATGACTTTTACCACCGCCTTTGAAAATTACCCTCGTTAAATCTATTACCCTATTCGAACAATTCGAATGAACACCCTATTCGAAACGAAACTTTCATCGAAAAACGGAGGAAGGAGATCGATGATTCTTCTTCCTGTGATGATGGAGGAGATGTAAATAAAGAAGCGTGTACCTTGTGAAAGGGATGAATTGTAACGTAATAGGGAGGAACTATGATGGAAGACGACGAAAAGGCGAGTAAATTCCCTCCCTTCCTGAGAAAAGAAGAATTTTTCGGGAGAATTTTTCAAAAATTGTAGAAAACAAGGGAGGACATGATTTTTACCACCGTTCGACCCTTTCCTTAAATCTATTAATTTATTTATTCATCATTATTATTATAATTTATTAATTTATTATTTCTGAATCTATTATCTGAAATTTAAACGCGTCTTCTGTCTTCAGAAAAAAAGAAGAAGAAGAATAAACCTCGAGAAGAGGGAAATTGGTACTGGGGAAAAGTGTGACGCGTGCATGCACGAGCTCTCGAGGTCGATATATAAAGTATATACATATATACTTTATATATATATATATATATATA